>NC_046167.1:16031628-16234128 GCF_011064425.1 Rattus rattus | reverse complement strand
TTGGTAGCCTCTGTGTGAAGTTCAGAGATTTTGATGACAGACACAGCATTAATAATCACAATGTCGACATCCAGTGCAGACACTATTCAGTGAGACTTGACTATGCTCTATTTACTGCAAAGCTCTTCATAGTCACCTCCAACTTATCTTTAGAATGCTCTTTATTAAGTATCCATTTCCATGTTTACATCATGTCTCTGAAACTGTCTCCTTACACTTTCCACATTTTCTGCTTTCCTTGTTATTACAGGAATCCCCAATGGGCTTAGAGTGTAGTTCTGTGATAGAATATTCCCTAGCCTAAAGATGGCCCCCAAATTCTTTTTCATTCTTCAAACTGAAGTTGGGATTTATTTCCTCTCCTTTTGGATCAGAGTGTCCCTCAGACTTGGTTTGCCCAATTAAATTCTATAGACATATGGAGTCCGATATTGGGACTTAGATATTTAAAAATTACACTTTTGAGTTTCTAGGATGCTCTCCTTGAGCCCTGCCTTGCTGTGTAGGCCGTGTGGTGATTTTACAGAGAGGAGAAGTCAAACGCTGTAGCGATGACTTCCAACCCCTGGTGAGGTCGTTGGATGCTAGAGCCTAGAGGAATGTCTGCTTGACTGCAGGCCCAGACAGCACTACAGAGAAAAAGTGAACCTCCAATTGAACCCAGGAAAGCTACAGACTCAGGAGACTTATTAAATGGCTTCAGTGATGCAGTAGAAGGAAAGTGGAACATTCCTGGTACCGACCTATCTTGGCCCAGTGATTACTGCCAAAGTGCACCTCAAAGGAACAGTTGGCAGATGCTTAGAGTTCCTGGGGTGAGTTACAGAAAGGCCCAGTTTCATCCATTTGAACTCCCTTTGCCCCTAGTCCTCTCATGGCAGACCTAGCTCTGCTCATTTTTCTGCCATGGAGACTGGATATCTGCCCGGCTTCTTCCAACCTTTGATTTCTTTCCCTGGATTCAGACTCTGTCCTCCTTTCTGGCATGGTGTCTCCATAGGATAATAAGTTCTTAATAACCTCCTCTCTGGCTTCATGCTGGATGAGAGCCCTATCCTCTCCAGCTTCGACATTTTAAACTGTGTGTTCAGATTATATCCTCAGGATGTAGTTTTTAAATCTCTGTTCCACCAGTCTTCAATGACATCCTTGGGAGTACTGTCCGCCCATCTCCTTGGAGACGATCGGTTGTTGGCCTGGAGCTCACCAATTACACTAGACTCTCTGGATGTGGAGTTCCAGAGACCTTCCTGCCTCTCCTCCCCCAGCACCATTATTACAAGAACACACCAACACCCCTGACATTTTCAGATGGGTTCTGGGAGGCCAATCCAGATCGTCATGCCCACAAGGCAAATACTTTACCAACTGAACTATCTCTTGAGCCGCCATTCTAATCTGTTGGTTAGATTTCTTGAAACAACCGGTCCTATAATTAACCAGGTGAAAATTCATTGCATTTTCTCTTTTCTATCTCACCCATAAGAAACATTTTAAAATGAATCTGTACTATGACAAACCTGAGTCGTCGTCTTAAAAACACCATAGTAAAGTGATGTAAAATTAGTTCGATGTGTTGTTCGTAGAGCATTGTCAATGACTAGTTATTAAGGGCAGCAAATCTCCCTGTCGCATTTGTAAGCTCCACAGTCTGGGAGGATTTGGCTATGATGTGATAGGAGTGTTTATGAGTTGTGTGTGACAACTCGTTGTAAATTTGTCTGCTGGTAAATTATATTGTCTCTGAGGGTCTGACCAAAATGAGGCCAGAACTCTGGCTTCAATGTAACCCCAACTTCAATTCCCTCTGAAGAGTCTTTGATTCCTCTGTTTCCTCACCCTTAAGCACATCTTGGCAGAACTCTTTGTACTTGGCTTGGTCTCCTAGATCCCTCTTCTGTCTTCTTCCTGAACATGGAACCCAGACGGTCATTGTCTGCCTTCTTTGGTCTACTGACCTTTATCTAATAGTTTGTGTGTATGTTTGTTCGTAGTACCAAGAATTGGACACAGGGCCTGCAGCATACTCAGTAGCATTCTGCCACTGAGCTACACCCTCTACACTATAGTTTGAGTCTAGAACATGGGCCAAAGACCTGTGCGTTGAAGTTTATCATGATTAGGAGGTGGTGGAATGTTTATAGGAGTGTTATGAAGGGAGGAGTGTAGGTCCTTGAGTATATTGGTTACGATACTCACTTCTGAAGCATAGGATTTGACAAAGAGACTTAGCAGAGGAAAGACTTATTTGGCTCACGGTTTGAAGGGGACACAGCTCCTCGTGGTAGAGAAGGCTTAGCAGCAGAAATGAGATGCAGCTGTTCACATTGCTTCTATAGCCACAAAGCAGAGAGGGGTAAATGCTGAATACTCACCTGCTTTCTGCCTTACACACATTCACATAGGTGCACACGCACACACACACACACACACACACACACACACACATGCATGCACATGCACGTGCCTTGAATTCTTTCTTTTTAAGAGTCACCAAGCACCTTTTAGATCATCTCTTCTATTATATTTTTTTCAAATAAGTCCCCTTCAAGTTCCCCAACTTGTAATTTACAGACCCCAAATTCTTTTTGAATATTGGGGTGATCTAATAGTCACAAGTTAGAATCTCTTTCAACTCAGAACTTCTTCCAGTCCAGCAGAGTAATTGGTCTGAGAAATGAATCACTTAAATTCTTTTCTCTCAGCCTTGCTGGCTCTGTATTTCTTTGGGCTTATATTTCCCATTGCGTGCTTTATTCTTTACGGCTTGACATTGTATTCCCAGGAAAAACAACTCAAAAAAGCTATTGACAACATTAAGCCATTGCTGGGCTACCAATCTCTTTATTTTTCTTAATTCTATTCTGTCTGTTTGCATGTGGTCCTGTGTACAGGGGCTCGAGGTCGAGCTTCCTCCCAGTACTCTCTGCTTACTTGCTTTTGAGACAATCTTCCTGTGAAGTTAAGGCTCATTGAGTTGGGTAAGCTAGCTGGATTTCGGGAATCTGCCTGTTTCTGCCTCCCAGCCACTTTCTGCCTTTTCTGTGGTTCTGAGCTCTGAACTCAGGTCCATGTGTTTGCCCAGTAGGCCCACTTGACCAACTGAGCCGTCCCCCCAGGCAAAGGCAGCAGGAAGAGTGCATTTTGGTGTGATTTCCGCCATCCATACTCTCTTCTAGACTTTCAACACTGCTTTTTATTAGTAGTATTAATTATCGTTAATTACTATTATTATTATCATTATTATTAACTTTCCTGTAACATTTCATACATTCATAGCCTTCTGCTTTAGTCATATTTATGCCCCATCAACCTTTGTCCTATTTATTCACTTGTCTCTTCCCTCCCTCTCCTATTCTCTTGTCTCTTCCCTCCCTCTCCAAATAGTCTCCCTTTCAGCTACTTATTTTATCTATATTTATCTGAAGATTATAATACAATTACAATTTTTCCTTCCCCTTTCTCCCTCCAAACCCTCCCATCTACCTCTCTCCACTCTCCTTCAAATCCATGACTTCTTTGCTCATTCGTTGCTATTGTGTGCTCTGCACATGTGTGCACACGTATGTGTGTATGTTCCTAACTACAACCTGCTCAGTCCTATAATGTTACTATTACGTATGTTTTCAGGACTGTCCCTTTGGCACTGGACAGCCCATCCCTGAGGAAGGCCACCTCTCCTGCTCCCAGCTCACCTCTCATCGTTCCTCAATTGCCTATCATTCTTAGGGTTGAGGGCTCTTGGGCTTTTCCCTGTATAGTCTGGCACCTCCACTGGTGTCACTCTTGCTCAGCTCATGTTTGGACAATCATGTTGGGTGTAGTCTCTGAAAATAACTAGGCAACACAATCTCACAGCAAACTCACTGCTCCTCTGGCTCTCACTGCTCCCTGGGAATTGTAATGGCGACTCCTGGTTGTCAGCCTGACTACATCTAGAATGAACTGCAATTCAGAATTGGACGGCTTATCTGTGATCCCAATCTTAATGCTGGAAGTTACAAGTTTCTGACCTAGACCTTGGCATGGAGATCTTGAGGTGCAGTGGCCGCGAAAAGCTTAGGCCCAAGCAAGGCAGTACACTCCTTTAATTCCAGGAGGCTGAGGTAAGGTGATCTCTGAGTTCAAGGTCAATTTGGGACAAAGCAAATCCCAGATCCAGGCATGTTGGTATACACCTTTAATCTGGGCCACACCTTCTGCTGGAGGCCTACATAAGGACATTGGAAGAAGGAAGATTCACTCTCCTTCACCTGCTTGTATTTACTTGCCAGCACATCTGTTGGAATCAACTTCCACAGAAGAACAGCTGAAACAGCTAGCCTCGTGGGACTGGGCTAGATTTTTGGACTTCCCATTCACAACTGATCCCTGTTGGGTTAGTTGGACTACACATCACAATAAATTCCCTCAATACAGAGAGAGATTCCATAAGTTCTGTGACTCTAGAGAACCCTGACCGATACAGGAATGTTTTGTTGATGTTTCCATTGGGACTGGACTCCGTCCACATCTCTGCCTTTTGATTGGCTGTGGTTTTCTGTAGTGGTCGCCATCTTTAAAAGAGAAGCTTCTGCGATGCCAGGTGGAGACAAGCCTTATCTAGGCATAAAGATATTGATTGTCGTTAAGGCACTGTTCTTAATTGCTGCCCCACTTACTGGTCATGACATTACCATTCCACCTTCCCTTAAATACCTCCTTCCAATTTCCTCTCATTAGAAAGAAGAGTTGGGTCTATCGCCCTGACTCTGGACTGGACTAATTTGGAGCATGAGTGGGGGTCGGTAAATTTGAATTACATTAAAATCAATAAGGACTGTCTTTTCCTTAGTTACAACTGTACTATTTGATGTGCTCTTAAAACACTCTTGGGAGGTACGTGAAGTGACCTGAAGTGAAAGTCTTCACTGCTTCCTGGAGATCAGAATGTCTTAGTTAAAGTTGCTCTAATAATTTTATGAATAAAGCAGGGCTTGGTGGCACGCACCTTTAATCCCAGCACTGGGGAGGCAGAGTTAGATAGATCTCTGAGGTTGAAGCCAATCTGGTCTATAGACCAAGTTCTAGGATGGTCAGGGATACACAGTGAAACCCTGTCTTGAAAAAAACAAAAACAAGCAAACAAAAATAACAGAAATAATAGCCATTCAATTTTTCAGTGTGATGCGTAGTTAGAGGGCCTTTACATGTTCTCATAGGTATTATTTATTATCCCCATCTTTTAGTTATGGGCATTAAAGTATGCAAAGATTGCCCAAGCATGACATCGTTAGTGAATGGGAGGGGAGATGCTGCCTCTGTGATGGGCAGTGAGGCTCTGGAACAAGACTGCTTACTCAGACCCTATTGACACCACCTCACTGTGCCCACCATTCTAGATCCTCTCTAGTCACTGCCTGTAACGGCCCTGGCCACGTGCCAACCACTCTGAGCCGTGCTTCATCACCATTCAGAAGAGCTCTAGCCTTCCCATGGCTCAGGCATCCGACCATCCTCTGTACTCGTTACACCTTGGAGAGAGATCTGATAAAACACAGGAAGGAGAACTTGACCAGCAGATGGATTCTGATGTTAGATGTTTGGGTGATCCAGCGTCTAGATAGGCTCCCTACTTTTCCAGAAGCATCTGGACACCATAGGAAGAATGCCTACACCTGTTATGTTCTACTGCAATTGACCTAGCATGGCTGATAGCTCTGTAGCCCTAGGCCCATTATCTCTATGGAGACAGATGGTTGAATTTGAATGCTGTGGGTTGCTGTCTATATGCAGGTGAGGGCAGGCACAAGATAAGGCAAAAGCCTGTGATTGGGCAGTGGAAAAGGAAGGCGGGCTGAGAATTTTAGAGACGGGACAGAGAGACGGAGAGACAGGGAAGGAAGGAAGATGGAGGGAATAGAAAGACGATCTAGATTCCTAGTGGCTTTAGATAGCCATAGGTAGCTATAAATATCTTATAAGGGATGGATAATTACAGGACAATTTGTTCTGTCTAGGTGGAATGTTTATATCAATATCAATTGGCTCTGAGTTCACTGTGTGGATGTTTTGTGGGGTGAGAATTTACTGATATAAATCTGATGGATAGATTACAAGCCTCTAAAGTTTTGATTTTACCGGGTTATGGGGATTTGTGACTGCTAACCACAGAGGGTAGATGGCTGGGAATGGGAGCAGAATCCACACAAGAGAACCATGAGATGGACAATCACTGCATGGGCTATCCATGGAAGCCACAGGACAGCCGAGGCCAGAGCGCATGGGCGCTAGTGTGGAGTGGTGCCCTATTTATTATTTCACCCCCACAGAATGTTGAACACAAGAAATGTGGGGAAGAAGATGACTTAACAACGAAGATTTTATTGGCATAAAAAGTAAGGAAAATACCAGTTCTGTGATCCCTAGGTCATGTTTACTCACAGTGCAAATATTGTTCCAAATATTTTTCTTCCAAAACGTTTTCATACCATGGATCTAAATGACACTAACTTATACCTGTACCTAATGTAAGGGAACAGATGTGGCCAGATAGTAGGACATCTTCTCTAAAATGCAAACAGATAATCCTTTAAAATCTCTAACAAAACGCTCTGGCCTCACTATGAGGATGAAGTAATCAGAGCCCATATTTGTAGAGAAAGAGATTTTCTCTGTATTGTGCATCATTGGACCCAGTGACCCAGGAGGTGAGAGTCAGACATGGCTATGTATAAATTAGCTTAGCCTTGATTTAGAACTTCTAAACATACTCTTGGGCTGGGGAGAGCCTCAGAACAGAGACTGATAACTACACAAGCAAGAGGCCCTCTGTTCAATTCCAAGCACTCAAGTAAAAGCCAAATGTGACAGTCATGAATGTGGCCCTATCATTAAGGCCACAGAAACACATCCAGGCCAGTTAGCTTAGTCAAAATAATGAGCTCTCGGTTCAGCAAGAAACGTTGTGTTAAGGTAGGCAACAATTGGAGAATATATCCAATATCAACCTTTGGCCTCCACGCATGCATGCACAGGCAAGTGCCCCTACATAGAGATGTGCTCTCTCTGTCTGTCTGTCTGTCTGTCTGTGTATATCTCTATTTCAGATAGGATAAAACTGAGCTTCTTATAAGCACGCAGTTGCCACTGTGTAAAGTGCACAACACACTCAGTGACAACTTTCAGATTTATTGGCACTTCTCAGAACTCTCAGTGAGCACTCACTGAGTTATTACTCCATCCAAATGTCATGAAATAGTGTGATTTTTTTCCATATGGATTTACCGCTGACTTTCCGCACACATGAAAGTGAATATTCTTGTGGTCTTTATAATATTGATTTTCCTCTTGTAAATCATGAACACTTGCAACAGTGGGTAGCTTTGGTTCATTATGTTATCAAGGCCTGGGCATAGAAGGTGGGGGGGAAGGGTCACAGGTTCAAGACCCAGTGACCTGAACACACATGCCCTTCCCAATGAGAGTCACTGTGCTTCCAAACATCAAGGGAAAGCAAATAGGGTGTTTTTCCTGGAGACCTTGGCATTTAGAGACAAGCTAGCACCTGAAAAGGAAAGTAGGACCTAGGCTGCTCCAAATTTGGTTTCTTCAGAGATAATTCTGATTATCAATTTAAAGTCAGTGAAGATACAATAGTGAATGAAAGGGACTAGAATACTGAAAGATTATAATTATTTATGAAAAATGTGTCATTGGGTCTAACTTGTCCTAAATCATTTTCTCAGTGGAGAATGACAAGCAGAAGGAATCCTTCCCATGAGGGCTTGGTGTTAGTACATCCTAGACTTATAAGTCTGCATCCAAGCGTCCATATTTTGTGACAAAAAAAATAAAATTCTGCTAGGCTTGGACAGTACATGAGATGTCCTCAGTGTTCAGGGCTCCCTGGTCTACAGTGAAGGAAGAACTGTGCTAACCAGTGTGCAAAATCAAGGACAGAGGATATATATGTGGATGAGTTACTTGTTCAGAAGAAACCAAAAAGAAAGAAAAGCAGGCATATAACAAAATAATCTATGATGGAAAAAATCAATTGAACGAGTCTTTGTTTGCTCTTCACAATATGTGGAGAAACAGACTGCCAGGCACTGAGCTAAGATCTGCTCTCACAAATCCGAAACAGAAGTAGTTTTGTGGGTAAGTATAGTCATTTCACAGATAAGTATAGCTAATGATTGTGCAGCTCCATTTTCGTGTGCCCAATTGCATTCACACCAAAATCTATATCCCCTTTCAGGAACATCATTTGTAAATGTTATTTGCTGAACAATTAGCAACTTGCAAAACTTTTACTATTTCTTTACTATTATTATTTTTAATTATGTATGTGGGGCATGTATATGAGTCTGTGTATGTGCATGTGTATGAGCAAGTGAGTGAGTGGGGGGAAGTGTGTGTACATGCATGTATATGAGCATGTGTATGAACATGCGTATGAGCGTGTGTGTATACATGTGTATGAGCATGTGAGTGGGGGAAGTGTGTGTGTATGTGTGTATACATGTGTGTGCATGTGCATGAGCATGTGTATGAGCATGTGAGTGGGGGAAGTGTGTGTGTATGTGTGTATACATGTGTGTGCATGTGCATGAGCATGTGTATAAGCATGTGCGTGTACATGTGTATGAGCATGTGAGTGCAGGTGTCTACTGATGCTAGAGGCATTGGAGTCTGCAGGAAATGGTTGTGAGTGGCTGGCTGTGGATGCTAGAAATCAAAGTTGGTTCCTCTGAAAGAGCAGCGAGTGGTCTTAACCACCGAGAAAGCACCTTTCCAACCCCAGTGCCAAGTCTTCCAAGTACATGATCATATATAATGCTCTAAAAATCCATGATGTAGAGGAGATCCATGTCCTAGCTGAACCTAGTATAATTAAAAGTATGGCAAGCTGAGCAGGTTGAATAATAGAAATTTACTCCTAAAGTTCTAAAGGATGAATATCTCAGATCCAGTTACCCTTGGATTAGCTTTCCTTGGGGGCCCTCTTGATCTGTGTACTGCCGCTTTCTTGTTGAGTCTTCATGGGGAGACTTATAAGGACACTGCTCCTACTGGATCACAGACCTCATCCCTTTGACATCATTTAACTGTAATTGCTCCTTTACTCTAAATCTCACTGTAGTGGGGGTGTGGCCTATGGGACACAATTCAGTCTACAGCAATGGGAGATGATGCTTATCCCACAGTGAGTAAATGGTAGAAGCAGGTATGACCTAGAAAGACAGATTCTTAACTGCTATCGTAAAGAGAGGAATTCTAAGTTACCCTAAAGCTGGGCAATCCGATAATCATCATGATGTCTTGGCGAATTGTCTATCTGTATGATTTTCTCACAGCCTCATGAGTCAGCACTGTGCTTTCATTAGCAATAATTAGCACATACCCATCTTCATATCAAAAGTGAATGCTTGGAAAATGTGCATACCTACCATTTCATATTCATATCTAGAGTTTTATGTGACAGGTGCATAAACCAACAGGTCATCTCGAATTAGCCCCACTGCCTTTGCCTTGGTTCAGCGCCTTACACTATCGCAAAAGGAGTGTCAGTCCCTGAAGTAGGTCCTTGAGTTCATGCCTTGCTGATTTCATCATCTGAGTCACACCCAAAGGAGGTACCGTCTGTCTTCTCCCCCTCGAATTCTATTGAGTTCTTTCTGCCCGCAGCACAGAATTCAGGCTCCTCCAGCCTACTGCATGGGGTCTCATTTGCCTGCTCCTCTTCTTTCCCTCCATCTCCTTACATGTTTATAGCATCCCTCTTTCTTGGGTCATGCTCATCCTGCTCCCTGAGTTAGAGCATGCCCAGTGAGCCTGGAGCACTCCCTCCAATCTTTGTAGACCCAGCTGATAAAGCCCCGCCTTCTCTCCACGTCTCCAGGTCAGTGGATCCCATCCTTGTACTGGGCATGACCTAGTTTGCCCCTCATCTCAGTGTAGTTTCCACCCTCCATTACTGCGGTGAGTGACTCCAGGATGCTTCCCATGCTTTCTTTTAAGGGTTTGGTACCCAGTACAGAACAAAGCCTCCATTGATGTTCACAGGGTGGGAACTAAATCCATTACCTGGCTCAGTTTGTAGCTTAGGGCTCCCCCTTATCTGCCAACGTGCTTGTCCCTCTTTCGTAGATATGGATTTTTTTCCACACAGTTTTCTCTTTGAATCCTTTCCCAGAAATGTGTGCCTGGTGTTGTAATAACATTGTAACAATTTTATACTTCATAGTTTGTATTCTCACCACATGACTCACTCAAAGGACAGAACCACTATGCCAAGAGAGATGAGAGGCAGCTAGAGGGGTCACTTCAATTCGTGAACATGTTCCCTGAGAAGTGAGCCCTGGTCCCCTGCATCAACGTCCCCTGTTTTTCACATGTAGCAGCTACTTAGTTATCAAAGTGAGAGGGGAAAACCGGGGCCATGAATTCTCTCCTCAGAAAACCACTCTATTTCTTCTCTTACTTTTCCTAAATGCCTCTTGCTCTCTTTTATTTTTTTTTAGATTTCTTTATCTTGTGTGTGTGTGTGTGTGTGTGTGTGTGTGTGTGTGTGTGTGTGTTTTGCATGCATGTGTTTATGTGCACCAACATGTGTGTTGGGAATTGAACCTGGGTCCTCGGTGAGAATAGTCAGTTCTCTTAACCACCGAGGCATCTCTCTGGCCCACCTGCTGCTATTTAAATAAAATCATTTTATCTCCAGACATTGTGAGTTTAGTTCATCTTTCTGAATATTTTTTCTGTAGTATAGCCCCTTACTTGAACCTTTAAAGAGGGAGATAATTATCTTCAGGTGTCTCTGATTCTGAGATCAATTACGATCAACACAATCAAGGGGTCGGGAATGCACAACTGTCTAACCCTAGGTCTGGCCCTGACTCATCCCCACAGCCCAGGAACTGCTCCTGGCCTTGCTGTTTGAATAACCCCAGGTTTCCCTTCCACCCCCACAGCTCCAGTTTGAGCTCCACAACAAATATTTGTCCTGAATTTGAGCAAAGTTAGAGCGCTTTCTTCTCTTTGCTTCTTTTTTAAACGATCCACTCTCGCCAACAGACAAGTTCCTGTGAGCCTGGTTCGGCAGTGGGGAATCCTCCCCAGACCATCTGCTCTGGAGAGCTTGGCACAGATGTCTGGCAAAATGCAGCAGCTCGTGCACCTCCTCATCTGGCTATTTCTTCTGGAAGCACGAGCCTTTGAAATCCCCATAAACGGATACTCTGAGGTAAATGCTGGTGCAGGAGTCCTTGCTATTGGCCTGAACAAATGGGCTGTGAATAGTTGGGTGCAATTCCTATTCAATGAACTTGCTCTGTGTAGAACAGAAATGGGGGGGGACCTTTGTCTGATGACTGGCACCTCCTGTCCAATTAATTATAAAGTGCAGCTGCTTACTAAGACATCATCACATTTTTGCATGAAATCTCAATCAAATTCAGTGGTCAGATATTTACGTAGCGTCTACAGAGCATAGTCGTCCACTCCCTATATAAAAATGTGTGTAATAACAGACCTATTCCTAATTCCAATGAGAACTAAGTTGGTAAGCTACCAGGCACAGTACATGGACTAGTACTGCTCAGTGGTTGCTGGCGTTGTTATATAGAAATACTATTATTACTCTTTTGCTCGGCCGTTCTCAAAGCATCATGGTCTTTTACATGTAAGTGAACAATCACGTTTGTAATAAGGACACATTAAGTATTCTGAGAAAAGACGGTGCCGACAGAGCTGGCAAAATTCAGGAACGGCAGTCATTGGTCTCAGCTCTCCACTTGCGACCACTGGACACCCCAGTATGGCAGCAGAAGCGTTGAACTGAATCGTTCTGAAATATCACACAAGAGCTACTTCTGTGCTGGCAGGGAAAACTGTGTTACAGGATTATTTCAGAGAATACCCCAGAGTGGGTTGCACACAAAAATACTAGAGCGGGGGGGGGCAGTATGTTTTCAGGAGGAAACATCACTTTGCTTAGAAACTTATTTTCCAACACTTTGAAAGCCACCAAAAAGTGTCAGAAATCTCAGATTGAAGGTGAAACACCCAGACAGCTTTGTGCTTTTCCAGTAATTTCTAACCAGCCTTCTTTTCATACGTTTGCTGATTAGCACCCTCTAAATCCGTCCAAGTACTCTCCTGAGCACCTTTTATCATCTGGTTACACGTCGGCCTTATCACACCCAGGCAAGCTCAAACCTGATTTCTCACCTGACGAATTTGAGTTCGTTTTCCTTTACTTGTTTCTGAGACCCGACCAGCAAATATACATATGGAAGAAATTGTATCAAAAACAGGATAGTCCAACACCAGAGGAACGAACATAGAGCAATGTAACGAACGCCTCTTTTTCTGTAAGTGATTTTCAAAGAGATAAGCAGCCACAACTATGTCTTTAGTTTGCAGAATACGATGATCTTGTGGAACTGGCTCCAGATAAACCTCCTTTTGCTCAAGAGAACAGAAGACATCAGGTATAGTAAACTCAATTCCAAATGGCGAAAATAAGTCTAAGAGACCATGAGTGGAGAAGAGGTAAAAGACGACTCTATTTTCTAAAAAACGTGTGCTTTTTTTTCTAACAAAGAGTAGTCTAGTGTTGTTCCACTCTTGTCAAGGTGGTGTACAAAGGGACTTTGATGTTGTTTTCCGGAAGTTTCTACCCATAGAGGGCCCTTAGTAAAACCACCCATTCTCCTTCCTCTGGCCATTTTGTCAAAGGGACCAGCCTGGAAAACACTTTGGTCCAAAGAACTAGATATCCCGGAAGCCGCTGAGATGACACGGGAAATCTCCTAATTTGTGGGAGAGGGAGAGCCATGCCAACAAGGGCTTGGCTTCTCTCACACAGAGCCCACATGCTGAGAAAAGGGGTGTTTATGGAGGTGACACTAAACTGATAGAAAACTGGCTTTGTCTGGCTATGAATGTTTGACTTTCTAAAGTCCAGCTTTGCTAGATCAATACTATTAAAACCCAGTAGGTAGGACTTTGTATCATGGCTTCTATCTCACCTCCAGAGAGAAAACTTAGTCATTGACCACTGTGTCAAAACATCTAAAGAGTTGGTTATGGTCATGCATATAATCCCAGCACTCTGGAAGGAAGATTGCTACAAAATTGAGGCCATCTTAGAGGCTACAAAGTTGGAACTACATGGTGAGCTCCAGGTCACCAGAAACAGAATATCTGAATGACAGCCAAAAGGCAGTCCTGACCTGTGTCACAGTATCCACTAAAACATCACCTGAAACAAATTAGCTCATGTACAACCGTGGACATTTTTGTAATCCCTCAGACATTAAGTGTTTACCCATGCCTCTTAACCTGGTTTACCTTTCAAAAGTAAGGTGGTACCCTTTGTCTGTGCTCACAGGGCTCAATGTGGCCAATCTTCTGATGTGGTAGTGTATAGAGTTTTCAAGGTACCATTCATCCTGTGTGGCTCGGGAGCTAACAATGTAGGAAATTCATTCCCTGCTATCGTGTAGCTTAGTTTGAGAGGATGAGGCAGACTCTAAATCCCTTACGTAGAATGGATCATTATGAGCAAGGAGGGTAATCTAAAGGAAAACGTGTACCACTATGTAAACAGTGAAGGTTACAAAAGGGTTGAGGGTTAGAAAATCTCATAGAGAAAGTTCTTCCAAAGCTAACTATGCTATCCCAGAGCAACACGCATCCCAACAAAAATGTCTGGGAAAGTTGTTCAGAGAAACTCCCATGTGGGGAAAACATTTTCTGTAATACTCCACATTCTTGCCTTGACTTCAATGAATAAATTATGCGACAGTAGGAAAGCCACGTAATTCTCTGAGAACAGGGGGTTTTTGCCTTGAGGTAGTAGCCGCATACGGCTAAAGGATGACTGTCTCTGGCTTCTTTCCACAGAGAAGCCTTTCTGAAGACTCGGGAGAGGAGATGGTGAGTTTGCTTTGGTTGGTTGCGTCACGGATTGGTGTGTGAGTGATTTTCCTGTTATCTATTACCTGGAAACCAATCCAGGTGTCTCCTTTCTCTGTCACTGGGGGTATTTACCCGACTTTTGAAACTTCCCCTTGCCCAATTCTGTTTGAAAGTTCTTCTGAAACAGTACTGAAGAGAACAGTGCTCGCAGGCAGGGCAGATGCCACCGAGGCTCACACGACTTTCCTGTCTTCTCACGTCTTACTAACGATACAGGTTTTGCCCAACAATACGCATTAAATACCAACTGAGTAACCTTGATTTAAAAACATGACACTTGATACCCGTAGCAGTAAAAGAGTGGTTATGGAAACCACCCTCAGGCAGCATGGCCCAAGTTCCTGAAAGGTCCAAAGTAGACCTTTTGGTCCCAAGAGAACACCCAAAGGGAGTGGTTTGTGTCGGTGTCCTGTCCTGAACTGAGAGCTTCCCTCTTGAAGCAGAAGGAAGGGAAAATAGGCTTTGATTTTATCTTAGCATGAGATAAGCTGGGGGCATCATTTGGAAGCATTAGCCACAGACAGGAAAATCTGAGGGCTGAGACCTGGTAATAAAGTAAAGCAAATCTTAGAGGAAGAAAAAGCAGTATCTAGCAGTCACCCATCGCCACAGGCCTGAAGGACCTTGCAGGTCTTGGGAGCATCCTAAAGGAGGAATTCTTCATACCTGGCCTGTGATCATACCGGCACAGTGTTCTGTTTTGTTTGCTTAAGCTGGGGCTACCTTCAACACATAGCAGAGGGAAAGGGGAGTCCAAGGGATTATTAAACAAGCAACTGCATCAAAGCGCCCTTTCCAGGAAGTTGCGTTCGCCGTGTGCAGCCGGCAGTTTCCCTTAGCTTGCTTATACAGGATAGGAAGCAAGGCCTGAAGACGTGAGAGTTAGCAGTGAGACTGAAGGAAAGAGGTAGCAATATGGAGTTTGAGGGGTGCATATGGAGTTCAGCCGCACAGCACCCCTGCTTTCATTTCACTCTAAAGACACAGACAGGGTCTTTTTCGACCCTGTGACCCCCAACTCCTGGCCTTAGTTGCAGCTCAGCTTTTTGAAATTATTTCCTGAACTCTTTCAGTCCATCTTGTGCCCCGCATTCATTTTCTACCCGGATTCTAAAGTAATGGAAATTAGGAAAGGGAGCAAGCAAGAAAGGAGGGGGGAGGGCAGGAGGGAGGGGGAGAGAGAGGGAGAGAGGGAGGAGGAGAGGGAGAACAGGGAAAAAAAAGTCAGGGATATATCTCAAAATGATGACCAATCTCTTTCTATAGGGTATTTCAGGAAGTTAGACGGTTGCTTAGCAATACCTGAGTAATGTATTTACCAAATCTAATAAAATACATGACTTGCAACATCATACATATTATATATATATATATATATGTGTGTGTGTGTGTATGTGTGTGTGTGTGTGTGTGTGTGTGTGTGTGTGTTTCTATGCGAGCTTTTTGTTACTACAATTATGCTTTCTTGCCAATTTCAGGACACCGTTGATCCAGTAACTCTTTATAGTTACAAAGTCCAGTCCACTATTACGTCTCGGATGGCCACAACTACCATTCAGAGCAAACTGGTGAACCATTCCCCATTGCCCCAAAATGTCGTGTTCGATGTTCAGATCCCCAGAGGGGCCTTTATCTCCAACTTCACCATGTGAGTAGCTCCTATGTGGAAGCAGGGGTTGCACTCCAAAGCCCTCCCGGTACAACAGAGCTCAAGGGGCCACTGCTTCACTGACTCTACTGTCTGAGCTAGAGAGCTGCTTTGGGTCACTATGGGATGGGTGCTTGTCATTGTTTTGAGTGTGTGTGTGTGTGTGTGTATGCACATGTGTGTTCATGTGTGTGAACTTGCACATGGATATTCATGTGGGGTGGGCAGAGACCAACCTTAGTTGCCTTCCCTCAGGCACTGTCCACCTTTTATTTGAGATGAGATTCCTTGCTGGCCTGGAACTCGCCCAGTTAGCTACCGTAGCTCCAGGGATCCCCTGGGTTTTGTATCACCAGTGCTGGAAACGCGAGCACGTGTCCCCCTGCCAGGTCCTTACATAGGTGCGAAGTGTCAAACTCATATTTACACAGCAAGAGCTTTCCTGACAGAGCCATCTCTCCAGCCCCTGCTTCTCATCTGAAGCAAATGGAAGACTCTCACTATGGTAGCTGCCTTCTACTCACTCGCATTTGCATGTGATTTCCCTGAGAGAGAAAATATGTGGATCTTCTAGGATACCATATGGGTGTATTGGTCAGTATTATGTGCCCCACATTGCTTTGAAAGGAAGTAGTTGAGAACCAGCAATTAAACCCAGTTTCTTAGCCAGTGTTTGGAGTCTTCTGTGACACCCCTGACAAGTGGATGATAAAGGTTAGACTTGACTTTTCCCTTCATCATAAATTGTGCTGCTTCCCAGGGTGACCATTTCAATGGTCGGCAGCTCTGTTGGAATTATTTCTTATGCTTCATTTAAAAATTTTCCATTTTCTACCTGATGATTCGGTTACTCACATAGACATTTTAAAGCTCTACTACAAAGTGGATATTAAAGTGTTCCCAGGTGAAATGGTGTGAGATCTGAGATGGGCTTTCCGATAATTGAGGTGAGGAGCAAGAGGTTACAAATGAACAAGGTTGGCCCAGTGTTTATAGCAAATGCCAGGGATGCACTCATGGTGTCTTCTCGTACTCTCCTCTTTATATTTTTATAATTTTGAATTTTTCTTAATAAAAGAAGTCAATAGCTCTGCTATTATCCATAGCTAAATCCATTATCCATTTGAGGCATGTGTGCATTAAAGCTAAATAATGCTCCCATAGGTGATTGGAATGGGTGTCTATTCCAACCTGTGTGACTGTCTGGACACCCATGTGGCTGTCTGTACAGCATTCTTGTTGGTCAGCGTTCCCCTTAGACTGCCTGGAACTCGGTATATGGCTCTACATACAACCTCAGATTTTTTTCTTAATGAAAACCTTCGGTTGAATTAGGTCTCGTTTGCTTTTTACTTTTATACACCAAGAAGATCAATGAGTGGCATTTGTCGAATATGGACTTCAGCCTGCAGGGGTTTTGACTAAACAGTGCTTTGACTGTCTAAAGAACTTGTAGATCTTTGTAAACTGTCCTGTTTTGAATGATTTAATTATATTTATTTCTCTCTCTCTCTCTCTCGTGTGTGTGTGTGTGTGTGTGTATGTGTGTGCATGTGTGTGTGTGTGTGTGTATGTGTGTGTGTGTGTGTGTGTGTGTGTGTGTGTGTGTGTGTGTGTGTGTATGTGTGTGTATGTGTGTGTGTGTGTGTGTGTGTGTGTGTGTGTGTGTGTGTGTGTGTGTGTGTGTGTGTGTGTGTGTGTGTGTCTGTGTGTGTGTGTGTGTGTGTGTGTGTGTGTGTGTGTGTGTGTGTGTGTGTGTGTATGTGTGTGTGTGTGTGTGTGTGTGTGTGTGTGTGTGTGTGTGTGTGTGTGTGTGTGTGTGTGTGTGTGTGTGTATGTGTGTCTGTGTGTGTGTGTGTGGCATATGTCCATTTATTCCAGATATTTTGGGGTTCGGTTTCTCTTCATTCACCTTCTTCCTTTTTTTCCCCTCTTATCCCCTCGGCAAATTGAGGTAGCCAAAGACGACACCCCAAAATGTTTATTTTGGGCTGCTTTTACTTGGGTTGAATTTTTAGACCGAAGGAGATGCAATGGGCTATGCAGACCTTAGAATCAGGCAAAGTCTTTCTCTACCTTTAATCAAGATCCCAAAGGCAGAGTGATGGAAGACGTCTCTGTCTCCAGAGAACAGCTCATATTTAAGCCTTTCTGGGACTTGAGGGGAAGAGACACTGGACTTTGTTTTCATTCCTGAGTGAGGAGAATTCCACATACCATTTTGGTGGAACACCTGCTTTCTTTTCTACTGGCCTATGTTTAATTCTTATTTCTCTCAAGAATGATCTAAAAACCAAATGAAAATTAACTAACACATGACTTATTAGCCACCTCCCCTAGGCCACTTCTCCTGGCCCACATTTAAAGGGCACATCTATCTCCCAATGCTTCCCCTGAAAAGTATGATTTCAACATAGAGAAGTTTAAACACATAATTGTACGTAGGAGAAATCTGGGGAGCTGGAACCCAACTTTACTTCTTTCAAATTAGAGTCAGATAAGAGAGTGTTGTGTATAAATTATTCAAAGATCACTGGTCGTGCTTCCTGTAAGTTCAAAATGCCTGTTGCCCTCATGGATGAAATCTAACTGATTGCTTGTTCTCTGTTAGTTTCCCTGGGACTACTAACGTGGCCCACTGTTGACTTCCATCTGTTCTAGGACTGTGAACGGTATGACTTTTACAAGCTCCATTAAAGAGAAAACTGTGGGCCGAGCTCTTTATTCACAGGCAAGAGCGAAAGGCAAGACGGCCGGATGGGTGAGGTAAGGACTGAGGACCAGGGCTCGACATCTTGCCTCTCCACCTGGTTCCCTCCTGTTCTATTCCTCACAGGGCACACCAGGCTCCAGGGTGACTGGGAGCCTAGGGAAATGGCCAAGTCCTGTAATCTGATAATAGAATTAGTTGTCACAATGTCTGTTTCCCTAAAGATCTCTTTCCTATCAGTGTGGTTTGGAAGTTTTACACGGCTTGTTTTTGTATAATTTGCCTTGGAAGTAGACAGGGGCTGGAGAAATGGCTCAGTAGTTAAGAACACCGGCTGCTCTTCCAGAGGACCCAGGTTCAAGACTCAGCAACCATAGGGTTCCTCACAACCATGAGAAGCTCCAGGTTTAGGGGCTCCAACTCCATCCTCTGGCCTGCACGGGTACTGCATACATGTGGTAAACTAACACACATGTAGATAAACACTCATACATGTCAACTAAAACGTCTCAGAAGGAAAAGTTTCTGCCTTATTTTTATGGGTATGGCTTTTAAAGCATCAATCGCAAAGCAGCTTCTGGTGTTTTACTTTACATCTTACATATGACTCATCTCAAAAGAGTGACTGTTGCGGCCAGAGGAAATGGCACAATTCCTCAAGTTCTGCCTGACAAACACAAGAACCTGAGCTCAATCCCACAGACCCTCTCTAAGGAAGATGAATGATGGCGCCCACTGGTAATCCCTGTGCAAGGGAGCAGAGGCAGGTAGATCCCTGGAATTTGCTGACCAACCAGCCTATCCTGATTGGCAAGAACTAGGCCCGTGAAAGACCTTACCTGGTCTACATAGTGAGCGGATGGCTTTGTGAAAGAACAACACCTCCAGGCCTTGAAGGACTGGAGGAAGATTTAGAGGTTGGAAGCACACAGTACTCTTCTGGAGGACTTGATTCTCGGCACTAATACTGAGTGACTCACAAGTCCCTGTCTCTCCAACTCCAGGGGATAGGATGCCCTCTTCTGGCTGCCACAGACACTGCACGTGTGTGTGTTTATACCCCCACAGGCATACACATACATGGATTTCTTAAAAACATCTTAAGGGCTGGAGAGATGGCTCAGCGGTTAAGAGTACTGACTGCTCTTCCAGAGGTCCTGAGTTCAATTCCCAGCAACCACATGGTGGCTCACAGCCATCTGTAATGAGATCCGATGCCCTCTTCTGGTGTGTCTGAAGACAGTATACGCACATTCATAAAATAATAAATCTTTTTCTTTAAAAAAGCATCTTTAAAACATACACCCGAGGATGTACTCTGGTACACACAAACATATTTATCATCATACACATGAACATATGAACATACATACATACATACATACATACACACACCATGAAAAACAAGTAAACTTTTAAAATAAAATAAAACAAGTCTTTCACTCCGAGACTCCAAAGAACGCTCAACACAGAATTTCCTCTTCATACCACGTACATCATCTTCATCCAAATCCTGTCATGCTTCTTCTCTTCCGCCTCCTCCTCTCCATCCCAAACTGACCTGTAGTAGAAAAATCCTTTCATTTCACTCATTTACTTTTTTTTTTTTTTTTTTTTTTTTTTTTTTTTTTGCGAGCTGGGGACCGAACCCAGGGCCTTATGCGCTTCCTAGGTAAGCGCTCTACCACTGAGCTAAGTCCCCAGCCCCATGTACTTCTTTCATTAGCAGAATACATTGTTTGTCAACTCTGCCTCCAGTTGCGTTAGCGGCAACATAAAGACAAGCATCCTCAGCCTCGCAGAGCTCATAGACAGGAGGCAATGACCACCATGCAGAGAGTGGGGGAACGCTAATGCACCCAGGGGAGCTGTCTCCTGTGTGTGTATACACGCTTCTGTAGGGAACTCCAGAAAATTCTCACAGGGGAATAGTAGTTCATCTGAGCTCAACCAGATACAGAGTCCAGCCATGTGGAGGAAGGAGAGAAACCCAAGCAGAGGGATACTCCACATACTGCAGTATGTTAATCGTCCTCGGACCTCCGTGAATCTTTGTGCCATCTGACATGTATTGTTGCCTTCCTGAGGCTGGGTTAGTGTACGTATACATGCATGTATGTATGTACATATACAACCTGACCTCAAACTCAACATTCTCCTGCTTCAGTCTGCTAGCGCCCCCTGCTTGCCTTCCATCCTTTTTATCGATCAGACCCTGTTGTCAATTCACTTGTTAATTCCACAATTGTCTTTGTAACAGAATTTATCTGGGCACTGCACACTTGTCACAAGATCTGGAACTTAACGTCCAGGCCACTCCTTGTATAACATGACTTCTCTTTCAGTGTGCTTTGTCTAGAAAGTTTGTACCGGGAATATTCAGCTTTTTCTTCCATGACTGAACATCCCACACTACATCTCTGAACCCAAAGTAGCTAATTATGCACAATCCTACCTCCACTAATCATTTAATTTTAAAAACTATTCACTCAAGTGCGGATGGACACATCTTTAATCTCAGACCGCCAGAGACAGAGGCAGATGGGTCTCTGTGAGTTCAAGACCTGATCTCCAGTGACTTCCAGGTTAGGGATACACAGTGAGTGTCTTAAATAGAATGTTACCACTGTGAACAGACACCATGACCAAGACAACTCTTATAAGGACAACATTTAATTGGGGCTGGCTTACAGGTTCAGAGGTTCAGTCCATTATCATCAAGGCGGGAGCATGGCAGCATCCAGGGAGGCATGGTGCAGGAGGAGCTGAGTTCTACATCTTCACCTGAAGGCTGCTAGCAGAATACTCACCCCCCCCTTCAGGCAGCTAGAACAAGGGTATCAGAGCCCACACCCACAAGGTCACACCTACTCCAACAAGACCATACCTCCCAACAGTGCCACCCCCTGGGCCAAGCCTATACGAACCATCACAATGAGACATTGTCTCAAAAGAAATAAAATCATCCACACATGCACACATAGGAACATACACATCAGTCAGTGTGAGTCTACATGCTGGACTCAACCTCACTGGAAAAATCTTTCCTCTTCCTCTTTAAAATCCTAAGCAAGCACCTTGAAAGCAACCACTATACTGGATTTGATAGTGACTTAATAAGGCCTTACATTGGAAATACAGATTCAGATCTAAAGTCATGGAAGTTTTATGCTCTGTAGATCTCCCAGTATATATTAACAGGCTGAACTTAAGTCTCAGAATGCAGTGAAGGGACTAAGTGCCTCCTTTGGAGACACCTAAGCTCCTGTTTGGTCCTGGTTCTACAACTGACTAGTTAGACATCTTGAGCAGGTCCCTTACCCTCTGCAAACCTCACCTCTCATCTGCAAGTTGAGGGTCATGACCTCAGCTTACATTAACTGCTGGATCAGAAATGATACCTCTTGGCTTCCTCACAGACAAGTACCAAATCAGTGGTCCTTTGACAACTGACACTTAAATCAGTGAGAAGCTGAATCAACCAATGAATTAATAAATAGACCACATGGGAAAACTTAAAGTTCTTGGTATGATTAAATTTATCTTCAACTTCTACTTTTCCCTGATGAACGGAGTCCATGAACACCCAAGCAAGTCTGATCACCCAGGCTAAGACGAGAACTATCTGTCTAAATGTTGTGCCTTGCAACTTCTTCACGCGTATGTCTGCTTGTGTTGGGGTCTCTGGCGTCTAGGAGCAGAACTCTCGATATGGAGAACTTCAACACGGAGGTGAACATCCCGCCCGGAGCAAAGGTGCAGTTTGAACTTCATTACCAGGAAGTGAAATGGAGGAAACTGGGATCCTATGAGCACAAGATTCATCTGCAGCCTGGGAAGCTGGCCAAGCACTTGGAGGTGAGCCTAGATGTACAGGGTTGGCGACCGCATGCATCTCTGCTATATTTTTGTCGCCACCACCATGGGCGGTATTAGTTGCCCTCGGCTCTGAAAAGCAATGGAGCCTACTAAAAAGGTTCAGAGTTAGAGTCCACTGCACCGTTTCGCCATGGATCCCAAAGCAAGCTCAGCCCCTTAGCGCTAAAGCAGTACACCGTTTGCTGTAGCGTGTTACCACAAACCACCGTGTCACCTAAAACAGCAGAAATCTGTTCCCTCATGGACAAGCAGAATTCTGCGATCAGGGTGTAAGCAGAATGCCTATGACTTGTCCGTAAACTGAGAGGACAGATTAATCCTTGGGAAGTATCAATTCCAACATGAGAGTGGAGAACACATTGTTTCTTGCTTCTGGTATCCACCAGGTGCTGGCAGCCCTCGGCCTTGTGGCATTCTACTCTTTATTGCTCCTCCCCTGATTGTCTCAAATCTCCTTCCACCCAGCCCTTCCTGGATTTAAGATCCAAGTAGCAGAGGATGACTTTACCCTCAGGGTGCTTAACTTAATCACATCCCTACAGACTTATTCCCAAATAAGTTCAAACTCGGATTCCAAGGTTTAAGGAATGCGTTCTCCAGGAAGCCACCACTCAACCCTTGAAATTAACCTTCAGGGTAAAGGTGTCATGAGTCTCTGCTTTCTTGTCTGTAAAAGACAAGACTTGAGACTCGAGCTTTGCAGCCACCAGAATCATAAGCCCAATAAACTACTCTGCCTATAAAATGGTTAGCCTCAGGAATTTTAACATCCCTAAGAATGAAACGCTTTTTCCTATTATTCTATTAGACATACATGTGTGCACACACACACACACACACACACACACACACACACACACACACACACACAAAATGAAATAAATAAATCTTTTAAAAATTTTTGCAGTGCCCTAACATCCTGCCGAGGGGCTCTTAGATGACCTGTAAGGTAGTGAAGACACAGAAAGGGAGCCTGCTCTATGCAGAAGGAAATATGTGACTGATCTCCCTTTATACTCATTTCCTGTCTTGAAAACTCGCTCACGCAACAGCAGCAGCATTCACCCTTCCAAGGTGACACCCAATTGCCTTGCATAAAACCCCATCTCTTGTCTGTGTGTGTAGGGGTTGTATGAGTGTGCTCGTGGGTAAACTCACCCACGTGCATGACTGCCTGGCCAGTGTCCACGATCCTCCTGTCTCCATTCCCAGTACTGAAGTACTGAGGTGCATGCCACCACACCCAGATTTGGCATGAGTAATGGGGATTAGAACTTAAATTCTAATGCTTGCCTGGGAAAGCACTTAATCCATTGAGCTATCTCCAGCCAGAAGCAAAACCCCATTCAATTAATGCCACCCTGGTGAGCAAGGTTTCCAGCATGTGAGCCTTCAGGACAGGATGTCCTGTCCTGGTGTTAATTGTCACCTTGACAGAATCTAGACTCACACAGTAGAAGCGCCTCGATTATATCAACTGATGCGGAAAGACAAATCTTAGCTGTGGAAGGGGACAGTCCCTGAGCAGGGGATCCTGGACTATGTTAAATGGGGCTGGGTTAAAGTGCAGTGGCTTGCATTCATCCCTTTCTGTGTCCTGATTGGGTGTTATCTGAGCTACGTCATCACGCTCCTGCTGCCTCTCCTTGCCCACTGTGATGGACTGTGTCGTGAACTGAGAACGAAAACAAACCTGTTCTCTCCACAGTTGCCCTTGTCAGAGGATTTTATCATAGCAACACTAAAAGAAACTGAGTCATATGTCTACACCATAGTCAGGGGAAGTAAACCCTGAGATGAGTGAGATGACAGAAAGTTGGAATCCCGGGAACTTAAAGGACTTCCCAGAGTGACCACGGCACCATGCTTGGGGAACTGGGAGACAGGAAAAAGCATCAGAGAGCTTAAGAGTGAATTTCCTCTCCTGTTTTAAAGATCCCTAAAGGGTTTTGATTCTGCCATTTCCCGCCTTTTTAGGTGAATGTCTGGATTATTGAACCTCAAGGAATGAGATTTCTTCATGTTCCTGACACATTTGAAGGTCATTTCCAAGGTGTCCCAGTCATATCCAAAGGACAACAGAAGGTACTAGAGGCACTGCACATTGCCAGCTATCCCAGTAGTCACTGAGTCCTGACTCTTTTTCTCTTGTGCTCTGGAGAGTGGGGGGGGAAAAAGAGAGTGGTCTGATGGACTGAGGTCAAAGGCTAGAGTGTCTTTCCTATTAAATATACAAAGAAGCACTCCCAATTACGTAATTTCATTGTATCCATTTTGGAGCCTCCTTTGCCAAGAGTCAATTTTCACATAAAGAATTTTCATAAATCACACACACACAAAAAATATTCACTTTAATTGTCTTTGCCATAATGGCCAATAACAAACAACTATGAAAGGTCAGAGTCCCCTCAGACTGTACACAGACTCTTTCCAGAGTGAGAGCCATTCCTTCCACAGTATCTGGTGGAAACCTCTTTGGATCTCTCTTTTTAAAGGCCCGATACCTGGAAAACAGCACCACGGTCTGTTGGACACTCCAGTCAATTGCTCTAACACTCTTTTCCACAAGTATTGGGCCAGTGGATGTTGTCAGCATGCTGTTCTCCTGTATACATGAGTAGAGGCAGAACCCTCCCCCCCAACCCAATCAGTATATGGGATATTCTGATTGTATATTCTGATGTCTCTGTCCTTTGCAGGCACATGTGTCCTTCAAGCCCACAGTAGCACAGCAAAGAAAATGCCCCAACTGCACAGAGACTGCAGTGGATGGAGAGCTGGTAGTCGTGTATGACGTCAACAGAGAAGAAAAGGCTGGGGAACTTGAGGTGAGAGCTGGCTGGCTCTAGACCTACCAAGCTGAGGCCGAAAAAGAACCTTATTGCTGTTGAACACATTCCTTGGCTCGTGAGTGGCTCCTGGTTGTCAAGGGAAGGGTTCAGGATCCAGAGAAAGGACTATAACCATACTTTTCTGCTATGCATCAAAATCATCCTTTATGTCATAAAAAAATAAGAGGAGCTACAGAGATTGGCTAACTGGTTAAGATACTTGCCATGCAAGTGTGAAGACCCGAGTTCCACCTCCAGACCATACATAAAGAATTTGGTTATGATGGTGGCATTCTGTCTTGGTTTTATTTCTGTTATTATGATAAAATACCCTGATGTAAAACTTGGGGGGAGAAAAGGGATCAGATTCATCTTAAAATTTCAGGTTATAGTTCATCAAAACAGCGAAGTCACAGTGACAAGAGCTGTTCATAACACACCCAGAGTTAAAAGCAGAGATAAATGGATGTATACACGCTCACTTGCTTACTTGCTTGAGCTGAGCTAAATTTCTCTACTTTTATACAATTCAGAATCCCCCTGACAAGGGAATGGTGATGCCCATGGTGGGCTGCGTCTTCCCACAACTTAAGACAGCCTCACATATACAGACATGCCCACAGGCCAACCCAATGTAGACTCTCTTTCCTTTAATCACTATAAATTATATCAAGTTGTCAATTAAACGTGACCATCAAGCAGTGTTTGTTCCCTCACCCACCCACCCCCCACTGAGTCTAATTCCTTCAATGTAGACTGTGCTAAATGTATCTCCCAGGATCTGGTAAGAATGTGTTTTTTTGTTTGTTTGTTTGTTTGTTTTGGAGACTTCCTTTGTAATCAGATCAGTTAGCATGCTGTGCTGAAAACACTTGTGTACTGTCTGTATCCTCACTAGTTGAGTCCTGTAGGGACAAAGACCACCTGACTCCCCATTGCTTGGCAGAGTTTCACTGCAGCAGGAGCTTGAGATGAATAGGGAACAGGACAGAGTGGAGCAGATTGGAGTGGGAAGGCAGAATGGATTGGACTCCCAGAATGGAGGGGCAAGAAAAAGATGAGAAGAAAAGGATGGGTGCACACCCAGCTTCCACCTCTGTTCCTTTTCATCATCGCGGGACATGTGTTAGCTTCTCCTGTAGCCTACCTCTCCTCTGTGGTCTCCGGCTTCCACTTCTTACCTTCCAAACATCGCTCATCATCGATCGCTCATCATCGGACTCATACACAAGTTTTCGGTTTTGTTTTTCTTAGGTATTTAATGGATATTTTGTGCACTTCTTTGCTCCTGAGAACCTGGACCCAATTCCCAAAAACATCCTCTTTGTTATCGATGTTAGTGGCTCCATGTGGGGAATTAAAATGAAACAGGTAAGGACTCCTTGTTTGTGGGGGTTCCTGAGAGTTCCCCCCCTTTGTTCTCTTTTAATAATGGAGTTATTATGTTATTATAAGTAATAAGTCGGTGTTCCCTCTGACCCCACACTTTGGGCTAGACCTCAGGAACTGTACTTACTGACCTTACTGACCTAGGGGGTCAGCCCTTTTCAAAGTGAGGAGCTTACTGTATAATCACTGGGCTTATATGAAAATCAATGCTTCCTTGTAAAAAAAAAATCTTCTCATCTCCAAGTTTCCTCCTTTCTCTTCCCTCTCTTGCTGCTTTATTTTCTAATTTTATGTCTCACAACTCACCCTTTGGACAGTCCCGTGTTTATATGACGTGTTCTCTTTTTGATCCTGTCTCAGCATGGTGTTTAGCTTTAGTATACTGCCATTGGTCCCAAGTAACTTGAAAAATCCTCATAAACGTCTCATGAGTGTGTGTGTGTGTGTATGCGCTTGTGCATTATGTACATGTGAGTGTCTATGTTTACGTAGTGCACATCAAGGCCAGAGATGAACTTTTAGCATCTCTTTCTACTACTCTCCACTTTATCTTTGGAGACAGAGTCTCTTCTCCAGTGTACCCTTCTAGGCTAGGCTAGCTGGCCAGTGAGTCCTTGGACATCTGCCTACCTCTGTGCTGGGGTTATATGTGCACACCACCACACTTGTCTCTTCCATGGGTGTCAGTGATCCAAACATGAGTCTTCATACTTTCCTAACAAGCTCTTTGCCCATGGAGCCATCTCCCTGCCTGTCTTTACGCTACCCTTTTTAATCTACATTGTTACTGGGGTGTGTATCCTATCTGAAGTCTTCTAGTTCAGAGATAAACATTGGTTTATCCTTCATAAACAGAATAGAAGTAAATATAAACAATAAGTGAGATACTGCTTCTTCTTCTTCTTCTTCTTCTTCTTCCTCTTCTTCCTCTTCCTCCTCCTCCTCCTCTTCCTCTTCCTCCTCCTCCTCCTCCTCCTCCTCCTCCTCCTCCTCCTCCTCCTCCTCCTCCTCCTCCTCCTCCTCCTTGGTATTCAAGATAGGGTTTCTCTCTGTAGTCCTGGCTATCCTTTCACTCTGTGGACTAGGCCTCACACTCAGCTATCCATCTGCCTCTGTCTCCCTAGTGCTGGGATTAAAGGCAGGTGCCTCCACTGCCCAGCAGTAATTTCTTAATTTACCCATTAAGCCAAATAATTTGAACAATCAATTAAGTATTCCTTCATTGGGAGCCATTTTGACCACCTTATGTGATTACTATTCTGTAACTACACAAAAGACGTCAGTGTCCTGGATGATCCCTGGCTACCCGAGCTTCCACTGTGCTACAGATCCTGCTGCTGAAAATCTGCTGTGGTCCTTTTTTGCTGCGGGAGGCTTTCTCATGCATTTTATAAAGTTGAGCATCATCCATGACCTGACCCACCTGACTTCAGTAGCATAACTTAGTTGTGACAGCTAAAAATCGCATCCTGAGGAGACAGGATAAAGGCTAACATCTCTGTCCTATACCACTGGTGTCCTGAGTTTAATTCCCCAAACCCATGAAAAAAATCAAGTATGGTTTTGTAGTCCCAGCACTGGAAAGGCAGAAACAGACAAGTTTTTGAGTCTTACAGGTCAGCTAGCCTAGCATAATTAGCAAAGGCTAGGCCAGTGTGGGAAAAAACCAAAGTAGATGTCACCTAAGGAATGATACCCTAGGTTCACTTCTGGCCTCTACATACACACATACACCTGTGCATGAACAAAACACACATGCACAAACACACACACACACACACACACACTCACATGTACACATACACATACACACAAAACTTGATTTATTGCCCTCTATTTTTAACAAAAAGTTAGACCCCATTAGCATCATTCTTTTTTTTTGGATATTTTATGTATTTACATTTCAAATGTTATCCCCTTCCCCCCTCTCACATACCCCCTCCTCCTGCTTCTATAAAGATGCTCCCACTCCTACCTCAATGCCCTGGCATTTCCCTACACCGGGAAATTGAGCTTTCACAGGACCAAGGGCTTCTCCTCCCACTGATGCTGGACAATGCCGTCCTTTGCTGCATATGTGGTCCCTCCATGTGTACTCTTTGGTTGGTGCTTAGTCCCTGGGGGCTCTGGGGGATCTAGTTGGTTGATATTGTTGTTCTTCCTATGGGGTTGCAAACCCCTTCAGCTCCTTCACTCCTCTCTCTAATCCTCCATTGCGGTTCCCATGCTCAGTCCGATGGTTGGCTCCAAGCATCCTCATCTGTATCAGTAAGGCTCTGGCAGAGCCTCTCAGGAGACACAAAACAATTGTTCATTTACCATTCCTTTCTTTCTTCCTCTCTTCAGTCAACAAATATCTGTGAAGTACCTACTGTGTGTCTGGCAGCTCCAAGGAAATACTTAAATTTGTGCTGCTTATTCTTAAATTAGGACTAGTCAAACTGATGTATTTAAGAATACAGAAAAAAATGAGTATCTAAAGTCCAATAGTACATGTTCGGAACATAAGGGACAGGTCGGTGTTGACTGCACAGTTTCTCTAACAAGTTGAACTTGAGTCAGTGCTTGGAGGGTGAATGGAGCATGTGGTGGGTCTGTTGATTTCTCCTTTGACTTGAATTGTATGTAATGAGACTTCATTGGGTTCTCCTTTGAAATAGACCGTGGAAGCGATGAAGACCATATTGGATGACCTAAGAACCGAGGACCAATTCTCTGTGGTTGATTTCAACCATAATGTTAGAAGCTGGAGAAATGATTTAGTTTCAGCTACTAAAACACAAATTGCAGATGCCAAGAGATACATTGAGAAAATCCAGCCTAGTGGAGGTGAGTGGTTTTGCTCCAAAGCCTACAGGAAAACTTTAAAAAGGTTCAGTCTAGGTTCTCACAGGACTCATAGCCCCTGCTGAGCATAGTGACAGGTCTTCAAAACTTATCACGTACAACAATGAGGTAGAAGAAGCCTAAGTTCAGAGTCTCCCTGAGCTACAGCTAGTTCAAGACCAGCCTGGAGAACACAGTAAAACCTGTCTCCAACAACAGCAACCAAGAATTATTATTCTCTACCAAGCTGGTATTTGCCCAATCTGCTTTAAAAATACATTTTTTTGTTTTCTTTTTAAATTAATAGTGTTTGTGGAGAAATAATAGCACACAATGTGTTTGTGGAGAAATAATACACAATACAACTCACACGTGTCTTTAAAAAGTCCAAAATTTTATATATATATATATATAAAAGGTTAGTAAGTCAATCTAGGCTTCTTTTTAACCATATATATATTTGTGTGTGTGTGTGTGTGTGTGTGTGTGTGTGTGTGTGTGTGTGTGTAAAATATAAATGTCTTCCAGAGCATTTCAGCAAGGTCATTTCCATTCCTTGTGTTTGTTGCCTTACAAGAAGACAGACTAAAAGGCTTATTTATCTCAAAGGGGATAGTTTAAAGTAAATGATTTACTGCACTGTAAGGTCTTGATGATAAAAAAATTTGTCACTTTGAAAGCAATCAAGTGAATTTAATATTGAGCAAGTTATGCATAAGAAGTTAGATGAGCCTGAATCCAAGTTGTAGTTGTGTGTGTGTGTGTGTGTGCATGTGTGTGTGTACGCACGTGTGCATGTGTGTGTGCATGCACACACATGTGTAAGCACATTATATTATTTTAACAGGCACAAATATCAATGAGGCTCTGCTGCGAGCAATTTTCATTCTGAACGAAGCCAGTAACATGGGATTGCTGAACCCCGACTCAGTCTCTCTGATCATTTTGGTTTCTGATGGAGATCCAACAGTGGGCAAGTATTACCTCCATTTCTTATGGACGGGTGTTTTCCCTGTTGCTTTGAAGAATGTTATTTGCTCAGGGTGGGAACTGTGATGGCATATTTGTATGTTTCTAAGAACATTTTAAACCCTGGCTTCTGCAAGGAAGTCTCCTGGCCCAGAAGCACCTCGGAGCAATTGTGTGGGAAGATTTGTTTCTGCACAGGGAGAACTAATAAAAGGTGAAAGGCATGGAAACAGAAATAAAAATGAAACTCAAAAGAAGTAAATATATAGAAATGTGCAAAACCAGAGTAGGGTACCATTTCAGCAGCGTTATTAACCGGATGTTGCTCTTGGATGCCTCTGTTTCCACACACACACACACACACACACACACACACACACACACACACCACACACACCACACACACCCACACCACACACACACACACCAAACACACACACACACACACACCACCCACCCACACACACACACACACATAACACATACACACACATAGTCACACACACACTCACAACACACACACACACACACACACACACACACACACACACACACACACACCAGGCTCCATAAAGGAAGGTTGCGCTGTATCTATGTTGTGAGAGCTGCCAGTGGAGGGTGGTAAGTGCCTTCATTTCCTCATCTTTGGCCAGGGAGGATGGTAGATGGGGGTGGAGAACAGTCTGTATTCATCTCATTTCCCTCAGGAATGCAGTCTCTGTTGTTCTTCACATCTGTTGTTCTCCCTGCTGCCACGGGAGAAATGACCACTGGCTTGGACAGCCTTTAAATAAATCATTGTTTCCTTATCTGCAAAATGGTTCCAGCAGCTCCTGTTTCTATTACCTGCCGTTAGTTTTATGTGAGCCTTCCCATTGATGAGAATTAGAAATAACAGATGCTGGGTGGTGTGGCCATGGACGTCTTGCCGCGTGCACAAGGGTGGCATCTAACCCATGCTGTACAGAGGAATGAGGGGAAAGCATGGGGGGGGGCAAATATTACATTGGCAACAGGGGTTCCAGAAGGAGAGGGGGAACATCCCCTTCCCTTAGCACTGACACCCACCCGAGCAGTTGTTATGTGTTTGTGATAGAGTCCCTTTTTTCTCCATTCACATCTTGTAGCTTTTAAAACAGACGTTTTGAATAATATCATTAAGAATAAAAGGAAATTATACACAGACATACACCGATAAATATGTTATGCCTGTTACTTACTCTTCTTTCCTGATCACTCAGTTTCTTCACTGGAGTAAGTCTCTGGCTACTAGCTTCTTTGGCATCAGTTCATCCCTATTTTACTTTATATGTGTGTGTGTGTGTGTGTGTAGGTGTGTGTGTATGCGTGTATGTGTGTGTATGTGCGTGTGTGTATGTGTGTATATGTGTGTGTACATGTGTATGTATGTATGTGTGTGTGCATGTGCATGTGTTTATGTGTATGTGCATGTGTATGTGTGTATATGTATATATATGTGTGTGTGTGTATGTGTGTATATGTGTGTATACATATATATGTTAGGATTCATTACACATAAGGATACCCTACATGCATCCATTTACTTTGATTATTCTCTTTTTAAAAAAATTAAACAAAAAAAATACCTCAGAGCTGGAGAGATGACTCAGTGGTTAGGAGCACTGACTGCTCTTTCAGAGGTCCTGAGTTCAATTCACAGCAACCACGTAGTGGCTCACAACCATCTGTAATGGGATCCAATGCCCTCTTCTGGTGTGTCTGGAGACAGCTACAGTGTACTCACATACATAAAACAAATAAATAAATCTTAATAAAAAAAGTTCCTCTAAAGAACTGGAGAGATGGCTCGGTGGCTAGGAGCACTTGCATTTGGCAGTGGACCTGGGTTTGAGTCCCAGCACATATAAGGTGTCTCACCACCATCACTCCAATTCCAGGGGATCTGATGTCTTCTTCTGACCTCAATGTCACTAGGCACATGCATGGTGCATACATGCAGTGTACATACATGCATGTAGATAAACTGTTCATACTCATAAGTTAAATAAATGTTTTTTTTATTTAAATGCCTTTGATGGGGCTGAGGAGATGGCTCAGGGTGTAAAAGTACTTACTCTACGGGCATAAAGATCTAAGTTTGAATCTTCAGAATCCATGCTCTTAAAAAAAACTAGACATAGTGGCGGGTGATGCTGTACACCTTTACTCCCAGCACGAGGACGGCAGAGGCCAGAGGATCTCTGAATTTGTGGCCAGTCTACTGTAAAGAATGAGTTTCAGGAGACACAGAGAAAGCCTGTCTCAAACACACACACACACACACACACACACACACACACACACACATACACACACAGAGACATACACACACACAGATATACACACACAGAGAGACATACACACACATACACAGACATATACACACACAGATATATACACAGAGAGAAACATACATACACACATACACAAACATATACACAGAGAGAGACATACACACACACATATAGATACACACACACACACACCATACACACATACCTTACACACACACACCATATACACATACCATACACACACACACACACACACACCATACACACACACCATACACAGGCACACCATACACAGACACACACACACAGACACACACAGACACACACACAGACACACACACACACACACACACGCTTGACATGACTTTTCATTCCTGTAACACCAGTGCTATAGGGACAGAGACAGGAGAGTCTCAAGGGCTTGCAGGCCAATCTGCTTCACTGACACAGCAAGTTTCCAGTTCAGTGGGAGACGCAGTGTCAAGGCAATCAGGTGGAAAACAATACAGGGAGAACCTGGGTGTCACCCTGGGTGCACGTCTGAGGCTCGTGCACCTGCACACACATAAACATACCTCTTTCTCTCTGCCAGAAACCAAAAGGCAATGTCTTTGAACATGAAAGTAGAGGAGTGGCTAGTTGGGAGGAGAAAAGGGATCAGGAGGAATGTGCAGCAACAAAAAGTGATAACTGGGAAACGTTGGCCTGAAATATGTTATGTGCGTGTAGAAAATGCCATGACAAAATGCACTGTCACATAAAATGACCTATGCTAATAAAACATTGGAATGCTTTTGAGATTGTCGAATATGAACACCTAGAGGGGCTGCATAGGAGTCCCAGCTCATTCGCACCATAGTCTAACCAAGTTCTCTTACGGGGGACCCACTTTGGTTGTTTCTATTGTCGCTTCACCCAAGGAATGTTGCTAGGCGCCATTGCTGCCGCCACTTCAAATCTTCATGGATGAGTGCATGCAATTTAGAAGTTCTAAATTTTGACTCACTGGATCGGAGGATAAATGCAATTTTAGTTTTGATCAGTTTTGAAGATTAATCTTCTCTCACTGGTTCCTCTTGCTATCTTGTCACTGCCAATTCCAGGTGAACTAAAACTGTCCAAAATTCAGAAAAACGTGAAGCAGAACATCCAAGATAACATCTCCCTCTTCAGTTTGGGGATCGGATTTGATGTCGACTATGACTTTTTGAAGAGGCTGTCCAATGAAAATCGTGGGATTGCTCAACGGATCTACGGGAACCGGGACACATCCTCCCAGCTCAAGGTAGCATTCCGTTTCTCCCTTCCCGAAGCTCATCTCACTGCTCATACCGAGCCCCTCAGAAGACACCTGAACGTAGCTCTGATTTGTCGTAGCCATATTTGCTCTTAAAATTCCGGCAACCATTCAGTTTCCTTCTCACACATTCCCATCGCTGCTTTCAGCACTGACTAATGTGAAACAGGAAAGCCAAGGCCAAACCCTCGTCTGCTCTGTGAACCACGAGGCCTTCGTCCGCCTTCCGTTTCTACCTCCTCGTCCCACGAGCAATTGCTCACCCCGCTTTCATGGCCAGCTATTCTCTCTCTGAATTGTCTTCGCATTTGGATATTATCTTTACGATGTAAACCAAGTCCAATGTGCCCTTAATGTGCCCTTTAAGCTTCCTTAAATAAGGGAAGAGAGAGACCAATCAGGTAGCATGGTGACAAATGCCTTTAATTCCAACAGGAAACAAGTGGGTCTCTGTGAGTTCAAGGCCAACCTATGTGCATAGCAAGTTCCAGGCCACTCAAGGCTACATATTCACACACACACACACACACACACACACACACACACACACACACACACACACACACACTAGTTCGTTTTATTGGATTTTTAAATAAAATCACTTTATTCTAATTGATACAAAAAAAAACCCTCACACTATTCGTTTAAGGAAGTCACTGAGCAATTTCACAGTCCTAAACTTTACACCTCTCTGTGATGTTCTGTATAGTTACAATGGCCTTCAGGGGGCTCCCCACAGGGCTCCCCCACATTACTCTCAGTTACCTTTTTATTTACTTTTCTATCACAGAAAGGAAGGAAGGAAGGAAGGAAGGAAGGAAGGAAGGAAGGAAGGAAGGAAGGAAGGAAGGAAGAAATGGTGACTGGCTTGAAACTAGCAAATAATTATCTTCATAACCTTTCTCATGATTCCTGTGTTTATAAAATGGACAACCAAACTATGCCAACGCCAGGAAGAGCATTGGAAGTTTGGGCTACCTAGAAGATAGGGTTCTGATTCAGGTTATTTTAACCCAGATAGCTTTTATTATGAATGCCCACAAAGCTTGCGTTTCTGATCATAACAAAAAAGGGAGACATTTTGGCTCTTAGGTTGTAGGTAATTCCCTAACAGTATGTGTTTGTCTTCCTGCCCAGAGGTCATAACCGTGGGTATCCATCATACCAGAGATCCATGAAAGTAAATTAAGAGATATCTGCTACATATTGAGATGCCTCGGGGTGGGGGGATACTTTAGATCTACGAAGCAGTATGAAAATAACCATTTGTGTAATATTTTTCTTTCCTACGACTTCTAGAAATTTTACAACCAGGTCTCTACGCCACTGCTCAGAAACGTTCAGTTCAACTACCCTCAGGCATCAGTAACAGACGTCACCCAAAACAGTTTCCACAACTACTTTGGAGGTTCTGAGATTGTGGTGGCGGGGAAATTTGATCCCAGCAAATTGTCAGAAGTTCAGAGCCTCATCACTGCGACTTCGGTACCTCTGCTCCCCTGCGTATTCTAAGAACACTAACTGGTCCCCTGATATACTCAGTCTCTGTGTCAACAAGCTAACATTCCTCATCCCCAAGCATTTGTGTAGAACAGAAGCAAGGGTTCAAAGAGAGGGCGTGGCCATCTTTTGAACCATGCTATAAAACCACCTTTCCACCAAGCCCAACCCCAGTTTCTGGACTTTGTGCTCTAAGCCTATCCAGTCAAGGCCCTCTTCCTTGTATCACCCCAAAGCGCATTTACAGCAGATGAGTTAACTGTAATCCTGTTGCCTGGGTGTTCATTAACTGATGCTTCCGTTGTCCAGGCTAACACAGAATTGGTCTTGGAAACTCTCAGTCAGATGGATGACTTGGAGGAGTTTCTATCAAAGGACAAACATGCAGACCCTGATTTCACCAAGAAGCTCTGGGCCTACCTCACAGTCAACCAACTGCTAACAGAGAGGTAAGGCATGAAGAGTGTATGCCATGAACATTGACAAACATGAAATGTCCGTCTAGAATATTTGAAAGTCAGGGCTGGGGCTATAGCTTAGTGTGAAAGCCTTTGCCCTAGAACACTCAAGGCTCTGGGTACAATTCCCATACTTCCAACAAAACAGAAAATGGGACATTTGACATCGTGAGCGAGAAGTATTTGCAACCAGGAAAGGTATGGAATTAATGAAGGGATTGGATTATTACTGACTTGTCCACAGCACTTTAACGAAAGCTGGGTTATTTCTTCTCCTCCTTCTCCTTCTCCTTCTTCTCCTTCCCCACTCCCCCTCCTTTTTCTTCTTGTTCTTCTTGTCTTTTCATTAAAATGGAACAAAGAGCCTGAAGACACGGGTCAGCACTGAAGAGCACTGGCTGCTCTTCCCCAGGACCGGGTGCAACTCCCGGCACCCATGTGGCAGCTCTGACTTCAGTTCCAGGGAATATAGTACCGTCTTCTGGTATCTGTGGGCACACGTGCACATGCGTGGAACACAGAAACATACATGCAGATAAAACACCTATATACATTTTAAAATTTAAATGCAGCATAAAATGAGATGTGTGTAGTGCATTGATTTTAGGTATGTAGTTTAATAGATATATATGCATGTATTCATATACATATTGAAGATATATATACACATATATACATATGTATATATACATATATACACATGTATATATACACATATATATATACATATGTATATATACATATATATACATATGTATATATACACATATATACATATGTACATATACACATATATACATATGTACATATACACACATATGTATATGTGTGTGTATACATATGTATATATGTGTATATATACATATGTATGTATATACATATATAAAACCTTATCTCTGTCTCTATATCATCATATCTATGGCCATCATTCTGTAAATGTAGAACTATTGAAGGTCGTCTTGTTCTTACGTACACCCAGAGGAAGCCGCTGGTTCTTGACCTGTATCACCATTGATTGGTTTTGTCTGCCGCTAACTTTCACTTAACCACATAACTCATTTCTGACTTTCACTCAGCTGATGACTGTTAGGCTCAGCCGCGCTGCTGTGCGCGTCAATAGTCCATTTGTCTTTCCTCTTGAAAATTAGGTCCAAGGAAAAAAAGTCTGACTGTGTGATTACAATGTCCTACCAAGGAACAGAACTTTGAGTCTTACACCATCACTGGCTTCTCAGCCGACGGCATTTCACACCTCTAACGTAACATCCTGTCCGTGGGAAAACGCTTGCACACATGCACCCGAGTTTCATGAGGGATATTTGCTAAAACTTTCCATTGCAACGCTCCCACCTCACCTCTTGGATAGGATTCTCAGGAAGATGGACCAAGGTCATCGAACTAGGTTATATGAACCACCATGTAACCGATCTCCCAGAGAAGATCCCTGGTGTCAATAAGATTATATTTTCAAAAATTCGCATGGCTATAAGCTGAGGTTTTGAAGTAAGAAAGAAATATCCCTGCCCCATGGACAGAAGTACATTGGCTATACCTAAAAGCATAGAGAAGTTGCTCTGGAAGTTAAGCATTGATTTTTAAATCCCCGAAGAAAGATCGGTGGTTTCTAGGATTTCAGGGGATGGAGAGAACAGAACATCTTAGGGCAGAAGAACTATTTCCTATGACTCCGCAATGATTCACAGGACGTACAAGGAAATTGCAGCGCAAACCACTTGTCTCTCTGTCAACACATCTGTATATGCTTCATCTGTGTCACACATGTACCGCTCTGGTACGAGACGTCTGTGTTTCAGGCGGCCATGGGTCAGCGGGGTATATGGAGACCCTCTCTGTACCTTTTACTCAATTTCACCGTGAACCTAAAACCACTCTGAGAAAAAAAAAAGGCTTTAAAACTAATCCCTTGAGGGGCAGTGAGGTGACTCAGCAGATAAAAGTGCTTGTGACAATGCTTGTCAACCTGAGTCTGCTCTTGGGCTCCTAGATGATGGCAGGAGAGAAGCAACTCCCACAAGTTGTTCTCTGACTTTCACACAGGCACTATGGCATGTGTGCATACATATACATACATATATACATACATACATACATACATACATACATACATAAATGCATACATACATACATACACATGCATACGAGTAAACCCAATTTTTAAAAAATACTCCCTAGAGAGCACATGGCTACATAAAATACTCGGGCTCATGCAGCCAGTCGGTTCTGTTTCCCTCTTGCCTTAGGCACCCTCGCCCTGGGCCCAGGTCTTGTATGAATATCAGAAGGGGGAGTAGAGAGGTCTGGGGCCCAAGTTGCCCCTGGTGCGTGGTGATGATCTACAGTTTCTGTCTTCTGAATGCAGAAGTCTGGCTCCTACCGCCGCTAGCAAGAGGAAAATCACAAAAGCCATCCTGCAGATGTCTCTAGACCATCACATCGTGACTCCGCTTACTGCCATGGTGATAGAGAACGATGCTGGCGATGAGCGCATGCTGGCCGACTCCCCGCCACAGGACCACTCCTGCTGCTCAGGTCAGGGGTTCGGGTCCCACTGGGGCCACAAGATGGAGTGGCCTTCTTGTCTTGTGTTGATGTCCCAAAGCCTCTGCCCCTACCTCCCAACCACCTTTTGCTCCCAGCTTGCGTCCATAAATGTTCAAGCTTGAGTTTGGTTTGACGAGTTGTGAGTGCCTGGAATCCCTGTATTTCTGAGGCCAAGGCTAGGTTTGCTGTCCCGGGTTACTCTGAACTGCATAGTGAATCCGTGGCCAGCTTAAGCTGCGTAACAAGACGCCGACTCAAAGTAAAGGTGTGGCTGGAGAGATGGCTCAGTTGTTAAGAGCACTTGCCCCATTTCCAAAGGACCAAGGTTTGAGTCCCACCTCACAACCATCTGTACCTCCAGTCCCAGGGGATCTCATATCGTGTTCTGGCTTCTGTGGGCGCCAGACATGCAAGTGGACAGACATACACGCAAGCAAACACTCAAACACAGAAAACAAAAATAAGTAACATTTTAAAAAGCAAAACGAAAAAAAACTTTATTGATGTTTTAAGTTGCCAATGTACTTCTCTAATCATTTTTTTTTTAATGATTGCTTTTATTATGTGTCTGTGTGAGTGCATGGTATGTGCGTGCTGGTGTCTGTGCTGACCAGAGGAGGACATCAGATCCCCTAGAGTGGAGTTACAAGCAGTTGGGTGCTGCCAGCCTTGGTGCTTGGAACCACAAACTCAGGTTCTCTGGAAGACCAGCTCTCACTCTTAGCCACTAAACCATCTCTCCAAACCCTCTTCTCAATTCTCAGTTAAAAGCAAAGAATAGACAAAACTTCTCAAATCACAAGGTGGACAGCTCCTACATTAACCCCTGAGCTGCCCATATATGGGCACCCACGTACACACATACATACACACAAACAAACCCTCCCCCACCCACACACACATTTTCAAAGAAAAGTATATATGGAAACTGGGGGCCTAGAAACAGCCTTGGAAATCATTCTTGTGGTCTATGCCTCATGCGAAGTCTCCAGAAACGCTCTAGGATATTTGTAGCCTGAACCAATTAGACTCTCTCCCTCCTGTGTTCTCTTGGTGCAGAGTCTTTCATTGTCTTGAGTGTGGCTGCCATTCACACCCATGATCCTCTGGGTTTTTAGCTTTGCCCCAGCGGGCTGGATGGCACGGTGCCAGCTCTCTATTTTGAGCAGGATGACCTTGAACTGCTGTTCCTCCCGCCTCCACGTAGGCATGTGGCGGCCGTGCTCAGACGAGGAGCTCTTTCCCCACAGATCCATTTACAGTCCTAGATACTGGGAGACTTGGCTCACAGGTCCCCACAGTCTGATGCTAGAGGGAACAAGAGGAGCGGGGACTCTGAGCAAAAAGGGGGACTGTGGGTTGAAGGTTAGTAGCAGAGTGCTTACCTTGCGTGCTCAAAACCCTTGGTTTGATGCTTAGCGATGCCTTGGTTTTTTTTTTTTTTTTTTTTTAAAGACACAGAGAAAAACCTTAGCTGAGAACCTTTGGTTGGGAAAGAGGAGGCGAAATCCAGAGTCTTTAAGTTGAGTGCGATTTCTATGGCAGGGTACATGGGAACTAATGAGTGGGAGTTCTTCCGCACAGGCGCACTGTATTATGGCACCAAGGTTGCCTCAGGTCCCATCCCATCGTGGGCCAACCCATCCCCGACACCAGCGACGGCCATGCTTGCAGTCGGAGCGAAGCCACTCGAGTCTACACCACCTCCTCACGTGATTCGGGGTAAAAGCATTTCTCCCTTCTTAACCCGTCAGAGCCCTGTGTGGATTTCCGTAAATGAATAGAATCTCTGTGTCTTGAGAAGCTAGCTGACTTACAGGTGCCGTTGCCTTCTGTGGGGAGCCAAAAGCTCAGTGAATTAGCTTGCTGCGGTGCCAAAACAAACTAGCTGGAAAGTGCCTGGTGTGTCTTCTTGTTGAGTGCTAATCCTAGCGTCAGAGCCTCGTTCTCTGACATCATGGAGGCCTAATGACCTCTGAAGGGCTCCATGTCCAGACACCAACATATGTTGAGGGGTAGGGCTCAGAATATGAATCCGCATGGGGACAAACCCATACCTCACACTGTTTTCAACTGTCTGAGGTGAACTCTCTGGAAAGAGATGTTCTTCTTACGGGAATGCACCAGTAGAGCATGGCTTCACGTTTGGTGAAGAGTCTCGATCGACTAAGCACTTACTAGTTGCCCAGTACGTGGCTGTCACCACTGAACAGGAGCTAGCGGAATTTTTACTCAAAGGCATTCGTTGTCGCTTGCATGGGGGAGGCACTGATCATAGATGTGGTCATCTGAAAGGCAGTAACACGTATTTGTTGGAAAGTCTGGGCGCTGAGGCGCCATTGCCCACTCTCAGTGCACAATGGACACATTTCCGTTCAACGTGTGAGACAGAGGCGCCACCTGGAGGACTTCACGGTAAATGCAGCTCCTCTCGTTGCCCAAGAGTTTACAGAAATGCTCTCTGTCAATTACCTATGTGACCAGCTTTGCAAAAGCTTACTCACACTGTGGCCGGACATGGGAAGACAGGGGACATACAGGTCTCAAAGACACATGCCCTGGGGCTTGAGAATACATATAGGGCAAAGAAAGAGTGATTACTGTGTGGGGAATGGGGAATGACGGGAGGGATCCGTGGTTTACAAACACACAATTAGATTCCAGAGGCCTTTGTGAAATGCACATTCAGAAAACATAGATGTTAGCATCACCGGAGAATGGAGTAACAGCCCTCTGCCATTATAAAGTCACCCATTGGACACCTGTTCATGTCCAAGGGAAGACAGAATGGCTTCAACAATCGAGGTCTTTAAGTCTCTGAGAAGTAACCTAGGCAACTGTTAATCACCGTGATCCAAACACACCGGGAGTGTTAGCCACAGCAAAGCTAGGAGACAAACAGAATATAGCTCGTTGTGCACCTCTGCGGTTAGTGCTTGTCAAAGTTGACAGAAAGCCAATGAGCTGAGGGTGTACCCAGGTTTCTCTGCTTTACTACGTGCCCTGACTTTGCAGCGGCCCTCACAGATTTCTTGGCAGCTCCCTGGAGAGTGTACGTGCTTTGTAGCCCCTCTCTCTTAGAGAACAAACTTTGGACACTCTAAGAGTGCTCCAGGCTCCCTGCCTAAAGGAAAATCTTGCTGGTCAGCAGCATGCGAGTTGTTTGAAATGAAGCCAGAAGGCTACTTCCTGTTGTTAATATAACTACAGATCCCTCGGTTGAATTGATTCTCATATCAATATATATATATATATGATATATGAATATATATTCAGATGGGCTAGTGAGGTGGCCCTGAGGGTGGGAGGGTGAAGGCTCTTGCTAATAAGCCTAACATCCCGAATCCAGTCCTGGAACCCACTTGGTAGGAGAGAACAGACTACCACAAGTGACCCTCTGAACTCAATATACATGCTAGAACATGGGCCCCCCCACATACACACACGCATGCATGCACACACACACGCACACGCACACACACGTGGGTAATCTTCAGAACTGAGATCTTAGGACTGTCGAGCCAGCATGGCAGCATAGGCTAGCACTGCCAAGCTGAGGCGGGGAGATCATAGGTGCAAGGCTGCCTTAGGCTCTGCAGGGAAGTCTTGTCCCCAAAATTAATTAAAATTAAATAAAGTAATGTTTAAAAATCGACTTTAGACTGGAGCAATCCCAGCGCTCCAGGTGAAGGCGGATGAACTGTGATTGTGACAACGTGGACACAGCAGTACCCCTTACCTCACGAGAGAACGGCTGACGGTGTCAGCATGTGGGGAGAGCACTCGCCTAGTGTGTGCAGTGTCCTGTGTGTCATATCACAGTGCAGCTGAGAGGGGAAAGGAAAGAGAAAGAAGGACTCCGATGGTTTATTACATACACCAAGCATCATTTTGTGACAGGCGACAGCAAGGACTCGGGTGACCGTGTTAAGTGGCCTCAACTCACTCCCCCTGGCTTATCTCCAATAGTGTTCTTTGCGGGGCCCGAGTGATAAGCTGTTTCCGTTTTGCTGATGATAACGCTCCTCATAGCTGCACTTCCGAGGAGGGACCCCTCGTGGAAGATTAGCGTGCAGGGCCTGTGTGGTGAATGGCTCCCTAGAGCAGGACACGCTCTGATGTCCAGCATGGGAGCCACGCACGCTGTCAGTTTTCAGAGTAAGGGTTTTGCTTTCGCAGCATAAAAGGACAGGACAGCCTATTTTAAAATGACATTCTCTGTAAGACCACAAGGCTTCTTCCACATGTCTAGTCTGCTGTTTGATGCAACAAAAAGGCTGCCTCTGAATCAGACCCTCCTGGAGTCAAATTCTTCCAATGTAACCATGGGCCACACACTAACTTCTCTGCTCTCCGTTAGCCCACCTGTATTATGGGATAATGGCTATAGGGTGGTTATAGAGCAAGATTCTCATACCTAGACATTCAACAAAGTCTAACTAGTGCTTGGCCCATAAATCTTAGGATTTCAGGAATACATAAGGTTGACACGGAGATCTTCAACCCACTTCCGACTTGATCAAAAGTTAAAGCCAACTAACTAATGTAAGACGTTCCATTCCATTGGCCAGAAACACATCACCAGGGCAGGGAGCATGGCAGCATGCAGGCAGACTCGGCATTGGAGGAAGTAGCTGAGTGTTCTACATCTGGATCGGTAGGCACCAGGAAGAGAGAGCCACTGGGCCTGGTTTTGTCTTTTGAAACCTCATGGCCCACCCCACCAATGACACACTTCCTCCAACAAGGCCACATCTCCTAATCCTTCTCGGTATTGCAACTCCCTGGGTGATTAAGCATTCAAATATATGAACTTGGGGTGGGAGTAGAGAGCAATGTTATTCAAACCACCACAAGTACTATATTTATATAGAAGGAAAATGTTACCATACTGTTTCCCAAATAAATCATTATTTCATATTTTAACAACGCCCTCTAGTAATTAACCAACGAATCAAGTCTGTTGACCACCTAACACGAAACTGTAGCTTGAGGAATGAAAGGAAGGGTCAGAAGGTGGTGTAATGGATGCCTATAATCCTGCCTTCTGGAGGCTAAGACAAGAAGGCCACAAGTTCAAGGATAGCCTGTGCTACAAAGTTAGATCCTATCTCAATAAACAACAGTGGTAAAAAATCATCTTCTGTTTTATAATTTTATGGTTTTTTATTTTTCTTGTATATTTTCTAGTGGAAAATGACCCCCACTTCATCATTTACCTGCCAAAAAGCAAAAAGAATATTTGTTTCAATATTGACTCAGAACCTGGAAAAATCCTAAGCCTGGTGTCAGATCCAGAGTCAGGTAACATAAAATTGTAATAAATTGTAATAAACGTTGATTACATTTGAATTAACTAATTGCATGATGGCCCGGCTTCGCAGTGACTACCTGGGATTCTTTTTATTCTTACCTCATTAGATATACTAGAGTTTTAAAAGCATTATAACTAGTGAGGAATTGAATCACATATATTAATCGTTTCGGGCAAGTATTACTTAAAAATATATATTCTGAGCATGAGCTGGCTGTTTTGGTTTAATTATTTTATAAAAATATTAACTTTAAAAATATCCCATAAAAAAAGAATATTTGCATTATGAGGCTGTCAACTTGCCAGACTTGATTTACACAAACCGTGGTGGCCACCGTGGGGCGCGCTAGAGGAAGCCCGTCTTCCCTTGCAGGGCTTTCAGTCAACGGTCAGCTTATTGGTGCCAAAAAGACTGAGAACGGGAAGCTGAGCACCTACTTTGGGAAACTGGGATTCTATTTCCAAAAGGAAGATATGAAGATAGAAATCAGCACGGAGACCATCACCCTGAGCTCGGGCTCGTCCACATCTCGCTTGTCTTGGTCCGACACGGCTCGTCTTGGGAACGAGAGGCAAGTATTAGTCCGCCTTGATTCCCATCCACCCTTGGGACACGGCTGCAGAAATAAGCGTAGCCTCGACCTCAGCAGAGATCACACAGCCGTCATTTTAGGTACAGGAATGTTGAGGTTCAGGGGAGCACTCCTTATGCTCTGTGCTATCCCTGGGACCGGGAATTGTTTTCAAAGCTCACCCACCGTGTCTCAGTGACAAGGCTCGGTGAAATGCATACAGTAAGTGCTCAATACATGTAAGCAGATCCATCCATTAGTATCTGTAGCTGACTACATCACATATGCTCCAAACAGTGTGACTACATTATGAGTGTCTTCCCAATTAGGACGTGGTCACTGACTGTTTTGGATATAACACATGAAATAGCACTGATCCAGTAAAGCTCTCACTGGAGGGATGGAGAGCTTGTATTTGGGCTGGCAAAATGGCTCGGCGTGTAAGGGCACTTGCTTCTGAGACTGATTACCTCAGTTTAATCTCAGGACCCACAAAGTGGAGGGAGACAAGAATGCCCTGCAAGTTTTCCTTTTCTGACCTCCACTAGTATGGACAGAGAGAGAGAGAGAGAGAGAGAGAGAGAGAGAGAGAGAGAGAGAGAGAGAGAGAGAGAGAGAGAGAGAGAGAGAGAGAATAAATAAAATAGTTTAACATTTAATAAAATATTCCGAAATCATCTAGAAATTAGTTGTGTCGACTTTCCCACAGGATTCTTATTTCTGTGAAGAAAGAAAAATCTGTGACTCTCACTGTGAACAAAGAGCTGTTCTTTTCCGTTCTGCTGCACCGTGTGTGGAAGAAGCATCCGGTTAATGTGGACTTCCTGGGGATCTACGCTCCCCCGACAGACAAGTTCTCACCTAGTGTGCATGGACTGTTAGGTAAAGTATTTCAACTATCAGCATGCGGTGACTTGGATGACTATGGCTAGAAGTTGGAAAGGTGACAGATAAGGCTACGGGAGCAGAGGGCCCAACGTGGCAGGATGACTGGGGGACATTAAGGCCAAGACCATCTGCCTGATGACAGGAAGGTGGCAACTTAAGACAAGGGATAAAACAGGGCAAGATTTATACCAAGATTTTTTTCTGTGACTGAAGAGAGGTGACTTGGTTTAGGAACTCTGTGACAAGTAGACTCAACCCATCAGGTATTTTAAGAAGAGTTCGGATGTAAGCATGTGACATCTCAAACCACCCTATGTCTATGATCTGAGCTATACTTTCACATACCTACCTAGCCTGCTGATATGAGATGGTCTAGTAAACCAGTATCAAGTATAAAGATCAATGTCATTGGAGCCCAGTGACAGGCCTTGGATTCTATGTAAATTACTGTCTATGTTTCGTGTCACTAGGACAGTTCATGCATGAACCAGACATCCATATCTTCAATGAGAGGCCAGGAAAAGAGCCGGGAAAACCAGAAGCGAGCATGGAGGTGAAAGGACATAAGTTGACTGTCACCAGGTAAGCCTTGGGTCATAAGAAAAGCCACTTGGCACACTGTCAAACTTCCCAAGTCACTGACCATAGACATATACCATTTAGCCAGAGGATAGCCCAGACTAGATGCAAATCATGACCACACTTATGCAGGCACACATCATGAAATGGCAAGGTGAATTAATCTAGTGCTCTCATCTGAACATTAGAGTGAGTCCTATACTCAGACACCGAAGAATTGAAAATGTTAACCAAAGGGAAAGATCATACAATATCCAGGAGGCACAGTTCTGGAGAAAGCATGCAAAAGCCTGAACGTGGCTATGCTGTGTGTGTCTTGGGGTAGTTTTTCTTACATGTATCACATTCATTGGCTTCATTTCAAGGCAGGAACTTAGCACTCTGAGTGCAAATTATAAATCTTTGAATTTCAGCCCCCTTCCTTCTCATCTCCCTCATGCCTCAACTGACAGAATTTTGAAGCATTTTTGCCTTTTGATATTTTAGAAAGCAATTAATTTTCCTTATTAGAGATGACAGTACAGAAATGCTGTCATCTTCCGCGTAATTAAAATGTAACTTTGCAGTGATAAATCCCCAAACTATGTATGATGCATGCCATCAGAAAATAGACACATGAAGTAAACTGATGGAGTCTGATGATACCACCTAAATGGTATCGGCTTACCGGACAGAAAACAGTTGGTTATTCACAGACATCTGTATGCATGGAGAAATGGTGAGGCTCACTCGGTCATTGCCTTACAGCATAGACAGCTCCACAGCAAACCATGTATGACGAAGGGCAAACATTGAGCCCTTCGCCTCCCGCAAGTCCCCGAGAGTTGCCGATTGGTAAATGAAACTGGACGGGCCCCACTCTGTTCTTTTAAGGCTCACTGATGGCAGTGGGCCATCTGTATTTTAAAATAGTATCTTCTTCATCCTCCAAGGGGAAGACTTGGATTTCCTCATAAATTGCTGGCATCACCCTTAAGTAAAACACATCCACAAACTGAGAGGTTTGTGCCTCAGATTCGTCAGGTAGCAGGGTTAGCCCGTGGCGCTGAGGTTTTCCCTTTTTACTAGTCATTTGCTGCTGTTGCGCTGTTGGAAGAATCCAGAGGTCAACTTCTAGAAGGACTGTCTTAATTGTCTGAGTACACATCGGTGTCTGTGTTCTAGCACCAACCCCAGACACTAACATTTCCTTTAATGGTGGAGGTGGCAGGGAAGGGGTAGAGGGTGGGTAGAAATAGTAAGAAAGGCACAAAGAATTGGAGCAAGGGCCATTTCCAGCTCTGCCTTGTGACTGTGTTGGCCCTTCCCTAACCCTACGTACCCTCTTCCTTCCAGAGGCATGCAGAAGGACTACAGGACCAATATAGTGTTTGGAACAGACGTTCCCTGCTGGTTCGTACACAACAGTGGGAAGGGTTTCATCGACGGACATTACAAGGATTATTTCGTGCCTCAGCTCTACGGCTTTCTCAAACGGCCTTAATGGCTTGTGGTTTTGGAAACTGTATGTGTACGTTTTTCTCTCTTGACACTTTCTGCAGTTAGTTCTCAGTTTCAGTAACTTGAAATAAACCCAGATATTAGAGTGGCCTGAATGCCCGCTAACCCGGCTGAGAAAAAAATAAATATTTGCAAAAAAGACTCAGGAGTTTGTTTTCAGATGACATGTTTTTTTTTTTCCCGGAGCTGGGGACCGAACCCAGGGCCTTGCGCTTCCTAGGCAAGCGCTCTACCACTGAGCTAAATCCCCAACCCTTCAGATGACATGTTAATCAGCAAGCCAGGACCTGATCGGCCACTGAGGTCAAACCCAGGCTATACTGTAAAAATCCACTTATTCCTAAATGTCACCACTGCATTGTGGATTAAACACTTGCTGTCACTTCACAGGAGGGTCTATTACGAGACTTTGGGTGACCACAGACAGAAACAGGGAACATTACCTCTTCATGGCTGCTTTATACCAGAGGTTTACATTGAACTCCAATGCAGGGATAACACTGCCCAAATGGGACATACATTTATGTGCAAAAACTAGGGTAACAGTTGTGTAGAATAGTTCTATAACACTCAACCCCATACATGTAACTCAGGGGACGAGACTTTACTAGTTGGTATTTCAACATCACCTGCGAAAGTAACTTTATCAGTAACTAATTGTTCACAAAAACCGGGAGGCAGTCAGATTAACCACCTTTTTGTCTCATGTGACCTGTGCTCACAAGTTTGGCTCAAGTATCAATCACACGGTTACCATGAAATCAATTAAATGTGCACCTTATCTTAAATGATTGGAAACCTCGTTTGAGAAAAATGCATCTTGGCTGAGACTGCACCTTAGTCAGAAGTTTGTTTTTGGGTTTTTAAAACCGTGTTTTAAAAATGATTGTGAACTAAGTCCGCTTTCTTTAGGGTAAAGACTGTAAATGCAAGAGGCTGGAAAGTTGGCTCGGCAGTGAAGGGCACTTCTGCTTTTGCAGAGGGGTCCAAGTTCAGTTCTGAGCTCCCATGTCATTTTACTCCATTACTCCAGTTCCAGGGGATCCAGTGCCCTCTTCAGACCTCTGCAGGCTGTACACATGCTGTACATACACACACACACACACACACACACACACACAGTTCTTTAAAAAAAAAATACATATATATATTCATCGACAGACATTACAAGGATTATTTCATGCACATATAGATATATGTGTGGTGTGTGTGTGTGTGTGTGTGTGTGTGTGTGTTTAAAGAACTATGAACCACTAGTTAGACACTACTAGATCTAATGTGTATTCGAGGGCAGTTCTTTCTCCAGTAGGGCCCAGAGAAACCAAAGGTTGGACACACCTGTGACTTATTTTACGTGATGGGTATTTGGCCTGCATGGACGTCTGGACAGCATGTCATGAAGTGCTCACGAAGGCCGTAAGGGGACCCTGGATCTGGGACTTGAGTTACAGATAGCTGTGAGTCACTGTGTAGTACTGGGAATTGAACATGGATTCTCTGGAAGAATGATCAGTGCTCCTAACTGCTGAGCCATCTCAACAGACTCTAAAGGATTTTTAAAAATGCTGGTCTTATTCTAGCAAAAGAAAAGTCACTTCAGTGACTTCAGAATCAAGGTCAAGCTTGCCCGACTAGTAACAGTTGCTACTGTACTTTAAGAATTTGCTATTTTTCTCCAAATTCTCTTACATGACACTTTATAATAATATTCCTTAATGATGGTAAAAATCCATCAGGAAAACAGAACAAAGATAAAATGACAGTTTGACACTTAAAAAAACATTAGATTTTATTATAAATTTACCCAAACAGCTATCCAGTGGTATTTAAATAGATGACTTTCTTTATAAACGAATCCCCTAACACAGTAGAGTTACACAGTGCCGTGGCTAACATCAATTTGATGCTTTACAATTTCAATGTGTTATTAACAAATTGTCAAACTCAAGCAAGTTTAGATATGTCTTCATACTGAATACCTTCAAGTCTGCGCCCTTTCAAAGGTCCCGTTTCAATGACTATCGTGGCTGAAAAAGTCTTCTCATTGATGGACTCAAGGGTGCCTTCATTTCCTCTGTAGCCTCCGTTTAAAACTAGAACTCTTTTCCCCGGGGCTGGAATGACTGTCTCTAAATGAGTCTGGTCCAGTTTCAGCCTGTCTCCAGAGTCCGTCATCTTTACCACAGCTGTGTATCTGTCAATCACTTCCTTAACAACCCCTTTCTTCTTGTGGTATTTCTCCCCAAGCTTCTTCGTTATAATTTTCACAATGATCCCAGGCTGTAACCAGGAGTCTGTCCGTGCGGTCCTTTTCTTTTCCTCCTCAATCTCCATGATCTCATCCAGGGCAGACTTCTTCTTCTTCTTCGCAGGCTGAGCTGAGCTCTGTGAAGACTCTTTCCGCCTCACGGATGCTGTGCTCCCCAGCATCTTCAGTGCGCTCGGTCCCAGCGAGCTTGACTTGGACGTTGTTGCTCCCGCTGAGCTACCCGCTCCTTTATTCAGATTGAACGTGACCTTTTCTTCATCATTTTCTCGACTTAACTCTGTAAAGACAGGCGTCTCCTGCTCTTTCCCTTCTAGGCCTCGTCTCACCTGCTCCTCAATGAATTTGGCAGTTTTTTCTTCATCGTCAAGATCTTGCTTCTTCTTTTTTTCTAGTTCCAGTTGCCGACGTATAGTTTCTGGGTCTCTGTCTATGTACTGAATGTACCAGCCTTTCGGTGTCTCATCCACTTTACACAGGCCTTAAAAAAAAAGTCAAAATGGCAGCATGACTGTCTAGATCCAGAGTAAACTGCCCATGGAGAGCTCCCACCTCTGCACATTCACCCACTCAGTAACTCCGATCACTAGCCTCAATCACATGACCTGAGACAGGAGTCTCCACTTCCGTGCTCACACAACTGCACTGAGGGAACAGGTAACGAGAGACACGGAAGGAAGTACTTTAGGAGCAACTATTCAACTACACCAGAGTGCCTGCTGTCTGATGAACATTAATCTGGTAACTCAGAATGAAGTCACATGCTAAATAAGCAAAATATTGACACCACGCTCCTGTCTTCCTAATTTCTCATCATGTAGAGATTAGAAATGAGAAGGAGCAAAGTTGACCACTAATGTCAGGACAGAATGCGAAGCATTTCCTATGCCATAACCCTAACACTCAGGAGGCTGAAGCTGGAGGACATCCATGAGTTCCAGGCCAACTTGGGATACATACTGAGTTCTAGAGGAGCTTGGAGTACAGTGTGAACGAACTACAGTCTCAACTAATGAAGAAAAAAAAAAGGAATGAAGGAAGGAAAGATAAATAAGACCATAAGAAACAGTAGAAAGTTATTAGCAGTAATAACTTTTCTAATAATAACTTTTATTATGTTATTTGTGTTATGTGTGATACACATGTTTATGTGTGGTACAATGTGTGTATTTGTGTGATGTATACATGTGTTTGTGTGGAGGTTGGAAATTTTCAATAATCTGAAAGGTGTGCTCTAAGGATCAATTTCAGGCCATCAGACTGATAACAGTTCTTACCCAAATGCAAACATTATGGTTCAGATACAAACGTCTCCTTGTGCTTGAGCTCATGTGCTGAGAGCTTGGTCTCCTTCATTGTGAAGTGACTGGATCTGCAGGCCCAGACTCCATCAGGGAATTAATCCATTCATGGACTCCTAATCTGAGAGCACTGTTGGGAGGTGCAGAGACTAACAGGTAGGTCCTGGCAGGAGGGAGCAGGCCCCCATGCGCCATGCTCTAGAAGGGCACAGCTCACCGCAAACCTCTGGCCCCTTCTTTGCCTCGTCTCATGGTTCTGCTCCATCATGTGCTCCCTGACACGATGCTTTCCCTCACTACGGCCTAGCAGCACAGGTGCCAAGTGGTCGTGAGCTGAATTCTCAGGAACTGTGAGTCAAAACAGATTGTTCTCGGGTGTTGTGTCACTGTGATGAAAGTGCCTATGTGCACTGTCAAAAGAAGTCCTCAGGCTGGCTACCGCAGCTTTAAAGTCTGTAAGCCCAGCACCCAGGAAGCAGAGGCAGGAACGTCGGAAGTTCCAGTGCAGCCTGGGCTATGGAAGGCCCAATTTCAAAAGGAAACAAAACAACGTAAGTGGCATATAGTAAGCTCACCTGAGGGACAGTACGGCCTCCTGCCTTTCTGATTGCTCTACATATCCTCCTTCTATAAAGTCAGACAGAAACGCGAAATGACGTCTCCCCTAGAAACAGCCATGGATCACCAGTTCCCGTTCGTTCTTCTTACCCTCTCTGCCCAGCCACTTGGTAAAGTCAGTCAGCGTCTCCCACTGAGTGGCGTTCATGTGGATGTGCTCTCGGTGGCTGATGTATTCATTGTAGACAATGTTGTTGTGGACTCTCTTAGTGCCTGAAAACAAAATATGACACTGTTGAGCCTGAAAAAACCCACACAATTATGAAATTATTATTTCTATAATATTTAAGATGGTTACCAAAGCGTCTCCTCAGAAGTTCCAGAAAGTCATTTCGGAATTCCCTAGTGAAGAAAGAAAGCCAGAGAGCCATTAAGGTACTGGCTCCAAACATAATGTGCCATCTTCCTGACGTCTGGGCAATCACAAACTTTCGTGACCAATCACCTATATTACCATGTGCCACAAACCTCTAAGAGAACAGAGAAAGATCTGCAAAGACTGGCTTTCGAAGGAAAGTGCTAAGTCAGCCTGGAGTTGGGCTGTCTGGCCTTAGTAAAGCTAGCACACGAGAGAGGATCCCCCCAGGGTCCCTGTGCCAATGACTCCAGTGTAACAGTACACTCTGTCCAGGTGAGGAGGGACACACTTCACCTAAGCACTTCCAATAAAGCCGACTGAAAAGGAAAGTAAGAGGGCATCATAAACAAATTTGAGAACATTATCAGAGGCGATTTTAATATGGACAGTGAACTATAACTCAAAGGTCAAAATGGAAGGCCACTGTTCCCAGTTAACAGTCATGAACACAGGGTGTTTGAGACATGACACTTAACCTACTTAGGCAGGAATCTGAGAAGAGAGATGAGGATGTGAGGAACTTCACACAGGGAGAAGTTATGTCTGGAAGATGAGGTCTAGCCAAAGTTTTGAATCATCTTGAATGTCATGTTATATAGATCTAATTTTAGGCAGGCACTAGAAAACCATTCAAACTTAGTTTGAAAATTAGTAAGTTAAAATCGTAATTTGAAAGATGATCAGTATTATACTGTCCTAAAGAGGGGCTAGCAATATGGTTTAGCCAATAAGAGCACTGGCTGATCCTTGTGAGGACCCAGGTTTGATTCCCAGCAAACACACGGCTGCTCACAACTGTCTCTTACTGCAGTCCCAGGGGCTTCAACAGCCTCTTCTAGTCTTCATACAGGCAAAACACACACATACATAAAATAATCAAAGAAAAATGAAATAATAGTTACAAGAAAAAAAAGAAATGAAAATTGTGATTAAAAAGCCAGATCACGGGGCTGGGGATTTAGCTCAGTGGTAGAGCGCTTACCTAGGAAGCGCAAGGCCCCGGTTCGGTCCCCAGCTCCAAAAAAAAAGAATCAAAAAAAAAAAAAAAAAAAAAAAAGCCAGATCACAAAGACAAATATGTTTTCTTTCATATGTAAAACCTAGATTTAAAGCTGTGTGTGTGTGTGTGAGAGAGAGTGTGTGAGAGAGAGAGAGAGAGAGAGAGAGAGGAAAATGAAGCTGATAGAATACATGTGACATGACAAGAGAAGGGGGAAGGGATGAGACGAGCAGTGGAGAAGGGAGGAGGAGGCCAGTAGGGAATTGTCAATTATGAGTAGAATAGCACATTTGAAAATGCCATGAGGAAACCCATTACTTTGCATGCTATCTTAGAACAATGCAATCTATACACAAACCATGTACAAAACAGGAAGTGGATGAAAGGACGAAAGGAAGTGAGGGAGGGAGGTAGGAAGAAGGAAGGAAGGGGCAAAGGATAGGGACACTGGATTCTCAAGTTATGCTCCCCAAGCCAGCAGACACCATCAATCGGGGATGTCATGGAAACACAAAACCTAGCCCCATCAGAGATCTCCTCGATGGGAAGATGGCTGTGGGTTCCGCCACTGCTATAAACTCTAAGCTAATCTGTGCATACAGTTCTTTGTACAACATAAGAGTGATTCAAGTGAGAAATGCTGAGAATCATTACTGGGGCAGAAGGATGGAATAAGAGGGGTTCCAGTGGACTAGGGGTTCTATGAGCTGACAAGGAGGTCTGGTGGATAAACAAAGCTAATAGAATACTGAGTTCAACTTCAGAAATGCTGACTCTAAGGCCAGAGAGATTACTTACTCTGTGGCTTAGAGAACTTGTTGTTCTGGTGGAGGACCCAGGTTCGATTCCCAGCTCACAACTATCCTAATTCCCATTCCAGGGATCCACTGCCTCTTCTGGCCTCCACGGGCACTAGTCATGAGCATGATATACACATGTTCATACAAGCCAAACATTCATACACATAAAATTAAAAATTTAAAAAATAGAAATAAATAAATAAACGCCAACTCTGAACAAGCTTTCAGAAAAGCAGAGCTGTCAAGGAAAAAAATCATATGTAACTCAGGATGATTGTTAAAAATGAATATTAAGATTTAGAGGGGGGAAAGTTTTAGGAGACACCTGACCCTAAAGGCAAGAGTTAAATGGTTGTGACCTATGGTGACTCATGACTTAAGGTGACTGTAGGGTGACACAAAAAGATCAGAGAATCATCCTGAAGAACTTTCTGAAAATCAAGGTGCTAAAAGGAGGGAGTAGAAGTAAGACTGCCATGAATGAAGGCACAGAGAGAGGTATGTCAGTTAGGAGTTATACTCGATCCCCTCAAGACAGAGCACAGATGAAGATGGGAAAAGCCCTAGTGCCTTCAAGGGACAGAGGGCCTCCAGCAGACAGTGGCATGGACAGGAGGGAGAAAGGAGGTCAAGGCAGAAGTGTGTAGCACTTGCCACAGTGTTCTTGCCCAATGCGTGCCTGAGCATCCAGTGGTATTCAAGATGGTGTTAGGTAATTCGCAGACTACTTTTGCATTTGTCGTTGTGGTTTTTATCAGAGATTAAAAGCAATGGAAAGAAAATGGGCTTCATGGAAGACAGCTGTCATGCCAGCACTAGGGAGGCTCCGAGAGGAGGACTGACCTGAATCTGAGACCAGCCCGTACTTCATAGAGAGTGCCAAGTCAGTCAGGACTACAGAATAAGACCTTGCTTCAAAACACAAATGAATGAATGAATGAATGAATGAATGAATGAATGAATGAATGAATGATATTTTTAAGATGGAAGGTAAACCCACCAGCAGCTTAGCATCCAAAGCAAGGTCACAGGTAGTGGGTGATCTTAAGCATCCGACAGTGGATGTACTCTGTAATACCATGCCAACAACCGGAAAACTGAGACGAGCTTTACCTAGACTCCCATGGAGCAGTAACACTTGGCTGTGTCACATCCCAGCCTTCAATGCCACCTTGCTAACGTGCTGTGGTGAGTGCAAGTTACAGAGGAACTGCTGCCACTGTGCTCACAGCTGCTGTGAGGACAGCAGCCATAAAACCGAGCTGGGAGCTGACTTACTCTCACGAGGAATGAGAAACCAAAAGACACGGAAGCTACCATTATTCCTACCTGGGCGTCTGGCATACATGTTCTCAGAATTAAATAAGAGCAGCCACTGTGCTGTGCTGACAGGCTTGAGCTTCTGAGTCGCGGTTAGAAATGTACCAAGTAGGGCCTGGCAGTGCGAGCTCAACGTACCTCGCCACCCAGGAGCTGCTCTGACATCTGTGCTGCTATTAGTGAGTGCGATCGGATGACACTGGACGATAAATGAGGCCACTATTAGTAAGGAAGGTTTTTGGAACTCAGTCACCCAATACTTTTCAGACTAAGATGCATTCATTACAAGACCATTTGGGTGTACAAGATCCACCCAAAATGTGGACCAGTGGATTCTAACTCAACAGAATGTCCACGCCCACTGTCCTGGTTTTGGACTCAGTGCCATAACTGCTACCAGAACCTGGCACGCACTACCTCAGCGCTCCCTCATCTGACAAACCATCTCTGCTAAGGCTGAGCTTCCCTTATATCCCCAATCAAACAATATTTTGTAACAGGCTAAATGGACAAGGAAAGGTGAGAATCAAGTCGCCTTTTAAGTGAGATAGTGAAGACATTTGTAAAAATGGGAATATAGTATGCTGCTTTGCTTTGGTTTTTCTAGCATTTGTGAGACTGAAGCAAGAGGATTTTAGGTTCAAGACTATCCTTGGCTGCACAGTAAGACCCTGTCTTAAACCAAGAAAAAAAGGGGGTAGGCGGGTAGAGAGATGGCCCAGCGGTTAAGAGCACTGACTGCTCTTCCAGAGGTCCTGAGTTAAAATCCCAGCAATCACATGGTGGCTCACAACCATCTGTAATGGGATCTGATGCCCTCTTTTGGTGTGTCTGAAGACAGCTACAGTGTAGTCTAGCTAGTGGCTTGCCCCAGGATCCGCTGTCACTGTTCCTGAGCACTGGGATTCAGGGCTACTTGCCATACCTGTTTGGCTGTTCTGTGGATGCTGGGGACTGGAGCTCTAGTCCTCAAATGGGGTTGGCACGCACTTTATTCAAGGCGTCTTCTCCCAAGACCCCATTTTATTTGAACATACGGTAAGCATACCAGTATTTTTAATGGACTAATAAATAATATTTGCAATTTCTTCAGATTTAATTTCAAATGTCAACACATATAACCCATAGAAACAAAAGCCTTTTGGTATCTTCAATCACATGTATAAAGTGGTCCTCAGAAAAGATTTAGAAGTTTGAAAAAAAAAAAAAAAGACTAGTACTGCTAATAATTGTCAGAAAAGCCTTATTAACACTAGACGAGCTTCTGCGCCCTTTAGAAGTATTAACTCACTCCATCTTCTTCCAGCCCTACACAGGAGCCCAAGAGTTGAATGAGGGGCCACGTATGTGCCATTATACCCATGATGTACCTAAAACACAGGAAAACTCAGAACGATCATCCCAAGGTGCTGCCCCAAAGCCCCTGGATGCAGGGAGCTGAGGCCAGGCAGAGCTGAAGTGAAAGGCAGGAAAACAGTTCTAAGATGCACTGCTAACGATGTCACCCTGTGGTTAATTTCAAAAGAAGGTAAGGACAATGATGAGACTACAGCTGTCTGGACACTGGACCTACAATATATACAGTATATGATGCACTTCCCTTCCACGCCCGCTGAGTAACCTTACAGGGTAAGGGCCTTTCAATTACTTACTCTGAAAAATAATCCATAAACTGCTGAGGATTTTCTGAAGCCAGCAACAGCTGTCTTTGATGAGACTCGGACATACAGTGACACTTGAAGCCATTCTACAAAATAGGCAAAGCAGGCAGTTATTCTTTCTACAGTCTCACACTGGGGCTAGAGACAGTTACGTAGTTAGGAGAACAAGTCACTCTTCTGACGGACTAAGGTCAGTACCCAGCACCTGTATCAGGGTGCTCACAACCGCCTATGGCACCAACCTCAGGGACCCAACACCTCTTCTCACACACATATACCAAAACATACGTCTTGGTATATTTCTTCTACCTATATTTGAACCTGAAATTTCAATAGTACATATGTAGTAGAAATGAAAAAATACATTCCAACATATATATTCTGTCACGTGTGTTCTTTCTCCCCTCCCACCCCCACCCTTCTCTCTTCCTCTTTCTCTCTCTCCTGGCCTCCATGGGCAAGCAACTGTACACACATAGACACACTGGCAAACATATCATTAAACGTAACCAGCGTTCTCTGCCTAATCCTTTTCTTCCCGGCTGCCTCAGTGGAGAGACTGAAGCCACAGAGTTGTGTACTGCACCCTCGCGATGGTGAATGACTTTGTTCTGCCTGCTTTCTCTAGTTCTTGGAACTCTTTCAGTTAGATTAGGTTCAGGGTAAACATTTTGGGAAAGACTGATTTATGGGTGGTCCCATGTGTGCCATGGAAGGAAGTCCTCAGAGTCTAAGATTCATGAAGAAACGTTAGAGGTGACAGCCTGGTTACAAAGTAATATTAGAAAGGACTCTATCCTAGGAGTTACAAGGGAATTAGTAAGAGGGGGAAAATAGTTTAAAAATGTTTTTTAAACAAAAGTAATGAGGTGGGCATGGGGGCATACACCTTCAAACTCAGCGTAGGGCCTAGAACTTGTGACCCTCATCTCTGCCTGTGGAGTGCTGTGACTCCAGGTTGTGTGCCACCACGTCTGGCACCTGTTTGATTATCTCAGATGTTCTTCTGACATTAAGTCTCACGAGCAGTTCAGTTAACTGTTTTCTTTGTGGGCTCTGTTGACTCAGGCTTACTCACGGTCTTCCCTACTTCAAAGTGGTCAAGGGGAGGAGGCGGTTGGCTCTTACATGTTCCCTTTCCTCTTCCTATCTTGAAATACCAGGAAAACTGAGAGGAAAGAAGATCAGAGCCATAATATCCCACCTACCCCTCTTAAACCATTCCTTAGGGCTCTAGAATTAATAACATTTTGATTTATATTTTAATTTATGGAGTGCAATACTGGTCTTTGATAGCAGGTTTCTTTTCAAGTAAGACTGAAATAACCATTTCTTTCAGGCAGTGCACAAATTAGGCAAAAATTGTAGGTGGCCCACGGATAACAAAAAGGTTAAGAAATGAGCTGGGTGGTGGGTGGTGGAGCACACCATTAAACCCAGCATTTAGAAGGTGGGGTCTACAGAGTGAGTTCCATGACAGCCAAGGTTACACAAACTCTATCATGAAAAATAAAAGAAACAAATAAGAAAGAAATGAGTGCAAGTAAGCCAGAGTTTTGAAGCTGGACAGTGGTGGTGCACACCTTTAGTTCCAGACTAAGGAGGCAGACACAGACAGATCTGTATGAGTTCAAAACCAGTCAAATTCCAGGACAGCCAAGGCTACACAGAGAAACCCTGTCTTGGAAAAACATTGAACTTGGAGCACTGCTTAATAATCAAGCCTCCTGGTCCCCGTCACCACCACGAGACCACCAAGAAACTATTAATATGGAGAGGGGTGGTGCTTAATACCAGCACTTGGGAGGCAGAGGCAGGTAGATCTTGTTTGAGGCCAGCCTGGTCTATGAACATGGTGAGTTCCAGACCAGCCAAAGCTACATACTTCGACACTGTCTCCAAAACAAAATAATAAAGTGTGTATCAAATAATGTACAGGAATTTTATTAGGTTTGTTATAGTGGTGGTATTTTGACATAAATTGAAATATTAATATGATTACTTGTTATGTTGATCACAATGAAGTTTTCAGGGGTGAAGGTATACTGATAGTTATATAATTTACTATATTTCAGACAAAAAGGAAATAGGGAAAACCACTTAAGGGGTAACTTCTAGGTGTGATGAACTGCAAACCTGTCCCTTTGGAAATTCATATATTGAAACGCTAGGATAACAATAGCAAGGGGGGGGTTGAGGTATTTATGTCATGGGGAGTCCCTTGTCTAAAAATATCAAAAAACAAAACAACAAAAAACAAAACAAAACAACAACAAAAAAGAACCTAGTGACAACCTTGCAGGTAGGTACAACTATTACCCCTACTTTAGCAGTATTGTCCAAGCCCCTATCACTATTAAGAGGAGCAACTTGAGTTCCTAATCCTGACCCACCCCACCAGGGAAGTCTAAATGTAAAACGTCAATGCTGTACGGAGCCTAGTAAGTGGAAGTGTCAGTGCGTGCTTGTCTGGGATCACTTCTCGGGGAGCTGGAGGGCGGCGCGCTAAGGGCTGTGAGGAAACAGACCTCAGGCGCGGAGCTGAGGAAGACTGAGCGGAAGAGCGCTCCGAGCCGAGGGTACCAGGGTCGCCGTCAGGCCCCTCGGGGTCGCAGCCACCCTGTGCCACTTACCTCGTCGCGGCATTGTTTTTGGCACATCTGGCAGTACCAGCGAAGCTTCTGGAGCCCTTTAGACTTAATTCTATTCGCGATGGCCTTGGGGCTCAGAAAATCTGACTTGCCCATGGCGACCCTGAGAGTACAACAGCGAAGCCGTCGGAAGCGGAACTGGACCTGCGCGCGGATAGGCGGGACCAAAACTGACAGCAGGAAGTGGGTGGGGCCAGGGACCTCGCGGCTTCCGCGCTCACGAGATTTAGCGAGACTGAGGACGCTAGCGGAGCGGGCCGCTGCTCCCCGAGCTCCCGCGCACGCGCAGTGAGCCTCGTCTGCCCGACCTTCAAGGTTCCACCATGTTCTCGCGGGCGAGTATTGTCGGGCTGTCGGCCTGCTCCTTGCAGCCGCAATGGTATGACTACGCCGGGAGGCATGCGGGGGCTCGGGCTTGCTGCAAGACAGGAGGGATGGGGCTGCATGCTCGCCCCTGGCGGAGGAAGACCCCAGCTCTTGCACGTCCCAGCCGCTCGGGCCGCAGCAAGGTCTGCAGAGCTGGAAGGTCGCGTGCCAGTCCCCGGGCTGGGGTCAAAGGGAACAAGGTCACGGCCTGATCCCCTGGGGCTGGAACGGCCACCTGGGACCTCAGGACCCGTACGGGAGTCGGATTGAGCGTTGGAGCCATCTGGGTTTCGATCAACTCCGTACTTCCGCTCCGTACTAGGGAGCACATCTTGCAAAGTCTTTAGAAAGGGCCTCAAGGTGAAGGGGAGACCCGGCAGAAAGCCCTAGTTAAGTTGTAACTTTTATCTTTGACGCCCTGTGAAACACTGCACTGGGGAGTGACCCTTTTAAGGTGTGATCGCTTGGTTGAGCTCTTTGGTCTGGCCCTCGCTGTGTATCCATCCGGCTCTTTGCTGGTTACTGAAGAAACGATGGAACTCAAAATCAGCCCCCTCCCGCACTTGCTGGTCGCCTTGGTGCTGAAGGGGCTTAAAAAGATCTGCCGATGTCAACACGCCCTCATGTTGAAGTAAAATCCCTGCAAGGTCATAAAACTGTCCCAAGGTCCCTCGGTAGGAGAAGGAGGCCTTAATAAAATTACATTTGCTAACTGCCATGTGATAAAGGGATAGTGTAAGGTTTGACGACTTTAAATACTGATTCTCTGTGCAAAGTACAATAAAATTGTATATTAGAATGCCTAGGGATGGACAGATAAAATGTGGTTATGGGTGACATTGTATAATAACTACTTTGAAGCTAGGTGGCTAGAATTGGTGATAAGATTATTAACTGGACAGTGTTTTAGCGATCCCTTGGTTTTACTGTATGCAATATTGTTAAGGTGCTCCAGCACTAAACTAGGGTTTTGTAAACTAGTTTAGGGAACTGCCATGAGCTAGTTGAAATCGTTCTTTCATTAAGCAAAGAATTTATAGCAATATGCTAAGACTCCAAAGTAGTGAGGAAATTAAATATGATACGAACTATATATATGAAGAATATTGGCCAGATGGTAGTGGTGGACACCTTTAATCCCAGCACTTGGGAGGCAGAGGCAGGTGGCAGTGCCTTCTAGGTAGTCCTAGTCGACAAAGGGAGTTCCAGAGAAACTGTGTGTGTGTGTGTGTGTGTGTGTGTGTGGCGGGGTGTGTGTGTTAGATTAACCTTGAGTCTAACCTCAGGTTGGGTTACTTACTGTGGAGGTCAACAGCAGTTGAATTCTCAGCAGACATTTGTGGAGTGCCTGCCCTGCACCAATTGGCCCGGCTCAGGTGTTAGGATGTGAAGGGTCTTTGAGCTTCTGGGAAAGTTGTTGGCATCCGGTGGTGCTCAGCAGACACGAGCTCTTTCCAGAGTGTGTATATACATTGTGTAAAAAGGTGAGTGTTGTCAAGTGTAGTTGAGGCCATTGTCAGCATTTGATAAACTTCAAACGTTTCCTGAGTTAGCTAATGCTAGGTGTTTTCCTTAATTCTAGTCTATGCAGCCTTACACACTCCCAACATTCCTTCTAGACTGCTAATTCGTTCATAGGCATCAATACCGATTCCTTCCTATACTGACTTGAAGTCTTCAAATAACACTGTACGATCAGAAATGCTGAAACTTACCCATGGTCCACCTGCTTCTCCATCAGCATGTTTGGTGTTGCCAGCTTTCTGTTCTAGCCTCCCCAGATGAGTCGGGACATGATGTAGTAGCTGACCCTTTGTCCTCTCAGTGTGGACTCCTCTCAGTGTGAAATTCAGTAGTGTAGATTGTCCTAAAGGCTCAAAGGGGGGGCCCAAGAGGTACACGCTTGACATACTGAATCCGGTTCTAGCTCCCTAGACACACAGTTGAAGGAGAAAGGCAACTCCCAAAATTTGTCCTTTGACTTCTCCCCTTGAGACTCAACATTCCGTATTTATATTTTGCCCCATAATATTTTTAGGCAGTCAGGTACCTCATGGCCATTCAGTGATTGAGTGGTATGTGGTCCTGAGCTTGAAGTGGTAGCATGCACTGCACAGAGGGAAGACATTTCCTTGACATTCCACAGACTCGGAATGTAAAAACAAAAGCATCGTATCAATCCAAATACAGTGTGCGGTTCACACTGTATCCATGCAGTATTCCATTATGAGGAGGCCGTGTCGGTTCAAGTGAAGCACGTGCCTAAAAAGACTCTCGCTGTAAATCGGGAGTATTTGGGTAGCACCATTGAGGAGAGGGAAAAAGCGAAGCAGCTCAGTGTTGTTACCTCTGTTGTGCCATTTCTAGAAGGGATTGAGAGAACAACCACTGTCCAATAGCTGGTGTGCTGACATGGTTTGTCATATATTCCAACTTTGACCTTTTCTATATTTTTACCACCAAACCTAGTATTTTCTGTATAGTCTGTTATTTTTTTTTCTCTATGCCTAAGTAGTACCAGAATCAAAATATGTAAGTCAAAACTTTGGGATTTGTTTGTTTGGACTGGGGGCTTTTAATTTTTTCTAGTGCTAGGGCCTTGAACATGGCAGGCAAATGCTGTACCACGGGGTTTCATTCCCAATTTATAAACCAAGACATTGGCTGTTTAAAACAACTGTTTTGGTTATAAAACCTATATCATTCGTTCAGTTATAAATGCCTAGCAGCAATACTGAGACACAAAGCATGCATCATTCTCTAATCTGCATTTGAAAATTATAATTGAGAGGAAGTCACAATTTTCAATGTAGTTTTAGATTTGTATGGTGTTGAACATAAAGTATGGGGAGTTCCTATCCCTGCCCACCACTCAGAACCATCCCCCCCTCCTGCTCCATGTCATGTATTACAGTGGTGTGATACAGTTAATTAAGAATCACTCGTTTTGTGAGTTTTATGTTTTCACATATTTTAGAGCCATCATGATGGCTCAGAGGGTAAAGGCACTTGCCACCAAGCTTGACCTGAGTTTGATCCCCAGAACTCTGACGGTAGCTGGAGAGATCCAACTCTTTGTGAGTGGTCCTTTTGACACTGACATGTGACACTGACGTGTGCCTTGTCATTTCACATGGCAGATACCCAAGAATGGTTTTGGTTTTGTTTAGTTTTTAAAGAGGTTTAGAGGCTAGAGAGATGGCTTGGGGGCAAGAGCACTACCTGCTCCAAGGACCCAAGTTCAGCTTCCCAACAACATGACGTCTCACAGCCAGCCGTCTCTAACTGCAGTCCCAGAGACTCTCATGTCCTCTGTTAACCTCTGCAAGGGCTGCACAGATATGATACATAGACAGCATACAGGCAAAACTCTCATGCAGCTAAACAAATTTTAAAAGAAGTTTGAAGAGGTTTATCTTTTGTGTATAAGTCTATTATCAAGAGATGTTTTGAAAAGTTTTTAATTTTATTAAATCCAACCTAATTTTTTTTTTCTACTCTGGTTTTTGTCTTCCAGAAGTTTTATGTCTGCAATCACTAGGATCATTGTTTAGATGACTATTTTTGTGAAGTCTGAATGCCCAGGTTCCTTGTCCACTAAACAAGTCCTGACTACTGTAACTTTATAAAAGTCTCAAGTGGGAGCTTCAGCTCCTTCCTTCATAATTACTCATGACGATAGAGCATTTGCATCCCCACAGAGACTTTGCCATAGTTTATTCTGTCGTCAGTAGCTCGTGGTTGTGATTGCGTTGAATTATATGTCAAGTTGAAGAGAACTGGGCTTTGGCAGTGTTGTTTTTGAAGCTGCGAATCGTCTTTTAGCTGTGAAGTCTTCACTCGTGGAATCTTCATTTATTTAAAAATTTATTTTCATTCCTCAGTATTTTAGCTTCCTTCATGCAGACCTTATATGCATACCTACTTCCATTTTTGGTGCTTTTTAATTGAAAACTATACATAAAATGTATTTCTTAACCTCCTACTGGAACTGTTTGTACTGGTATGAGTGACCATCCTTTCTGAGATATTGAGATATTTGTGAAGATAGAGATATTATTCCATTTCATATATGGGACTTGAACATCAAGGGTTCCGTATGTAAGAAGGGTTTGAAACTAAACCTTGTGGGTGCTCATGGTATATATAAAAGCAATTAGCTTTTACGTAATTAATCTCCTGTCCTGCAACCTCCCTAAAATTACTTATTTCTAGGTGTGTGTACGGTGTGAACTAACTGTTAGGGCCGAGGCTAGAGGAGGACAACAGGCATTCCGGCTGCCCTAAAGCCTGGAGCTGTGCTGGTGGCCAGCAAGCCCTAGTGAGCCTCCTGTTACCATTCCCCAACCTGGTCTGTTATGTAGGCACTGGGGATTTGAACTCGGGTCCTCACTCCTTTGTTGTTACTGCATGCATATATGTATTTGTATGTGTAAGTGTTGTAGATCTGAAGGGAAAGGCTTCCTCTACAAAAGTGTTACACACACACCTGGCTCTGTACCTGGCATCCAAAATCCAAGGAATACACAATTTCACACTGCTGCCGCCCCTCCAGGCGTTGCAGGTGTGGCTGCTGTGTCACGTGTGTCAGTAGGTAGATGAGAGGGAGAGGCTATGTCTATGCTCAGTGTTCTGACCTATGGACATCTGAATGATTAGTAGCCTAATCATTTCAGAATTCTGGGAAAAAAAAAAAAGCCTGAGCCCCCACTAGTCTGGCGCCCGAGGGCCAGGGCATGGAGCTAGCCTGAGACTGGTCAGTTTGGTGCCAGGCAAGCCTGGACAAGCCCCCAGGATGGGAGGCCAGCTGGAGACTAGGAGGGCTCATAGAGGAGTGAGCTTGAATGGATCACTGGGCAAGGGCCGTGGGGAAAGAGAGCTAGCCTGAGATGAACACCAGCCTGGCGGGGGTGGGGGGGCATGCCGTGTTCAATATGACTCCTGCCTGGCGCCATAATACACTAACAGAGCAGAGAACTCCTGAGACCACTCCTGAGATGACCCCAGACACTCGAGAGACTCAGGCTGCCACTAAGAGGGGCAAATAAGGCTGGAGAGATGGCTCAGCGGTTAAGAGCACTGACTGCTCTTCCAGAGGTCCTGAGTTCAATTCCCAGCAACCACATGGTGGCTCACAACCAACTGTAATGGGATCTGATGTCCTCTTCTGGTGTATCTGAAGACAGCTACAGTGTACTCATATAAATAAATCTTTAAAAAAAAAAAAAAAAGGGGGCAAGTAAGTGGTGGAGAAATGAAAGAGAATGACACACAGAAGGATGTAGGTGCAATGAAGAGAGGCAGAATTGGAGACTTGAGGGTAGTTAGGACTGGTCTGATGGAAATAGCTGGTGATGCTGCCTGGTACCATGGTGGGGTTCTGGCCTGCGCTGACATAGCCCCAGACCTGTTCTTGCAGTAGCAGGGGTCTACCTGTTACCACCAAAGCCAGGAGGATGTCCCTGGTCTGGGCTGCCTCTGGAGACACGCTGATGTCTGAGGGCTGGGCAGAACCGCGCACACCCTCACTTGGGCATGGGCGGAGAGCTGACAAGGAGCACTAACTGAGCAGAAGGCAGACTTAGCCTAGGGTTTCCTGGGGTGTGGTTGGGGGTGGAACTTCCCAGGGTGATCTTTGGTGGGATTCAGTTTCTTGGCTTGGGCTTGGAGTCAAGGTCAGTGTGTTCTTTCCCTGGCCCTTTTACCCTACAGTATATACATACAAATCCCTAAATATATCTTGTTGAGAATATATAATATTGTCTGTCTGTACTATCAGGGCTGACCGTGTGGCACTGGATAACCAACTGAGGTGTTATTCCCTGGGGCTACTCAGTTCTTTGTGTAGGGGTGAAGCCTCGGATCCTTATTCTTACATAGCAATTTCTCTTACCCACTGAGCCATCTCTCTGGCCTCAAAGAGGTTTGTTTTTTTTTTTTTTTTGTTTTTTTTTTTGTTTTTGCCACTGCAGATTCTTTGGGAGTTTCTAGGAGACAATTGTGCCGTGTATGGAGATGCCACACACTTCTTTTCAGTTCTTTTCTTTCCTTGCTGCCTTAGCTGTGACTCAGGCTTGAGATGCTTCTTGGGTTGTTCCCAGATTTGGGGGGAAAGCGCACCACAAAGTCAGAGGTTTTGCTTAAGGACATTTTCTGCCCTGGTTTTCAGACACTTTGTTGTGAATTGGTGTTAGAGTCTGTTTGCTTCTGCATCTGATGATGTTTTCTCTTTGACCTGTTAGTATGACGGGCCTATGTTATTTTTAAAAAGTAAACAAGCATTATGTAGCTGAAATACGCGCCCTACCTGGTCATGGGGTAGTTTTTTAAGTATTTGTGCCTGAGCGGCGTTAGTGTCTGTTTTGTGTGCATCGTGCCTCCCATTGCTAGGGCAATACTTTCTTTGTGAAACTGGATGTGCCTTGTTTGCTTGAGTAGGTTTTAGTTTTTCAAATCAACTATGATCTCTCCTGGTTTTCTAATTTGTACCTAAGCTCTCAGAACTGCTGTTGTTTACACATTTCCAGGTAGCCCCTAGTCTTTCTATGCCTTACTCAAAAATCAGCTCTTCCAGAGAGCTTATCTTTTCTTCCAGAGTCCACTTAATCCTTACAGAGAGCCCCTGGCGTTACCTTCCTGCTTCTCTTTGCTCTAAGAATGCGTGCACGTGTACTCTCCTATGCCAGGGTCTGTCCCGTCCTCATTTCCTACTGGGGACTGCCATCTGAAATACAGTCTGTGGGCTTATAAACATTTTTTTCCGTAACCATCTACTTTCTGGTTGTTTTTGTTACTTAATGCGTGGCAGGGAATTCGCGTCTGGTGCTGTAATCCTGGGAATAAGCTTTTGTAGGGAAGCTGCTGCTACTGTCTTGCTAAACCTCGTGGTGTGCCTACCAAGCCCCCTCCTAATACTTACATTTTTGCTCACCGATGCGGGCCACCGCCAGCTGGGCCACCGCCAGCTGTGGTCAGAGTTAGCAGCAGAGCTTCATACGGCTGTGTGGGTGCTGAGAGGATGACTGTAGAATGCTCAGTTTTAATGGGACATCAGTGTCACTCCCTCCAAAGCTCAGGGATCATCCCGGAAGGACAGAAACTGTGTAAGAGCCATCAGGTGGAGTGGAGTGTTGTAGAACTCAATCTTCTGGTGTTGCACGACTGTGGCACTCTTGTGCACATTTGTGATGGATTCAGTCCTTCAGCGTTCATCTTGGGGGAGAGAGGAAACCCACACTCCCACCCCACCCCACCCCTGACCCCTGTGGGAGACTTTATTGGCAGTTAACTGTTGCCAGGTGGGAGGGGCTTATAGGCCCCGCCCCTTCCTAAGGATCTGTGGGCAGTTAAAGGTTGCTGAGGAAGGAAGAGACATTTTTTCCCACTGGTGCTAGCACTGGTAAGTTGCACTTACTCCTAAATAGCCCCTATTCCTACTCTGGTAATTAAATTCATTAATTTAATTAATTCATTAAATTCATTGGTTCACCAGAAAAGGGAGCAGGGGTAGGAAAAAAGACATGGAACAGAAGGACGGTTGATTGATTGGGAAGAGAAAGTCGTAGAGAAGAAGGAGAGGATGATGGGACTACATTACATACATGTATGTAAATGTCATAATTGAAACCTGTTACTTTGTATAATTAGTATATGCTAATACAAAAATTCATGTTAGGAACAAATTGTACCAGATGTGTAGGTTAGGATGAGTCCGTGTAGTATATAGCTTTTGCATTGTGGTTCTCTGCCCACTCCTATAACGGTATAAGCTGTCATATTTTTCCTAACACATAATTTAAAAGAAAGAAAATACTTTAATGGAAACCAGAATGCTTTATTGTGAGTGGTCTAAACAGTCAGCGTGGACAGACAAACGTGTGACAGGAGCACCCCAAGCTGCAGCTGTTGCACTGCTGAGGGCCTGGAGCCCACTCTTTAAGCTCTACTTGTTATTGGAAGGTTTTAGAAATGGTTTTAGTACTAGAAGTGCATTCTGTGGTAGCCTTTAAATTCATCATCCTTAATTCACTGCTCATCACCTCTCTTGCTCCAATAATCCCCCTCCATTTTCATGCTGTGTGTGTGTGTGTGTGTGTGTGTGTGTGTAAAATTCCTAGGCCATCTATAAGAAAAATATTAAAGATACAAAACATTTAATATTCCAACACAACCCATGGCCCTTGCTTCCCCATGACTTTATTTTACTGCTCCCCACAAGACTTTGCCCTTCAGAAGTATGTTCTGAAGATCCCCTTCTTGGGTCCTCTCTGCACAAATTAGCTGATTAGTTATTTCTTAGCACAGCATCGACTACTGATATTAGTAACTCGTAGTAATCCAAAGATTGGATTTGTTTTTTCCTTTTGGCTTTTCAAGACAAGGTTTCTCTGCGTAGACCTGACTGTCCTGGGGTAGTACCAGCCTCTGCCTCCTGAGTGCTGGATTGCAGTCCTGTGCAGTCAGGCGTGTAGCATGCTGGCTCTGCTCCTAGGGCTGAGACCTTAGTCTTATGGAGCATACTCTTAAAATCTAACTGTTCTCTCTTATGTATCAGCACTCTAATTTTAAAGACTTCACAAATGCTTGACTACATCTTCTGTAAATTGAGTCTTTGTGAATCTTGCCTGAAATGTTTGGAGAACATGATTTGTTCAGTACCCCCAAATATAAAAACTGTAGGAAATATATTTGCTGAAGAGAAAAAATTGTCCTCTGATATCCACATTAAATACTCAGGGTCCTGCCAGTGTGATAGATCTGAGTGTAATTTTCCATTGTTGTTGGTTTTGTTGTGTTTTGTTTTTAAGACAGGGCCTCACTAGCTCTGGCTGTCCTGGAACTCATTGTCTAGACCAGGCTTACCTCATAGGGGTGGGTTGTATATCAGTCCTGAATTTTAAGTGTAATTAGACAGCTAACAGTGGGACAGACTTTCTGCGCTGGAAAGCAGGGAAGTAGAAGTCCAGTGTTGGGGAAGCCCTCAGGGGTCAGTGCTTAGGGCTTGCTGGTCCTATAGAGTGTGAATGTGCAGACATTTCTATTCAGAGCTGCTTAGGTCCGTATCTATAGTCTGCCTCACAGTGTATTAAAGCAAGCCTTAACTGATCATTCTTGTTTAACAAAGTTACTTTAGAACAAAAGAACTCAGGTGTTTTTTAATTCTTTATCCTCAGGATCCAAGTTCGAAACATGGCAACCCTGAAAGACAGTAAGTATGTTGTTCTCTCTCAATATGCAAATTAAGACAAACTGAAGTTTGACAAGTAGAAATAATTTTTTAAATATGCTAGTGTGGCAGGCAGCATAGCGTAGCAGATAAAGGTTCTAGCCGCAAACTTACGGACCTCGGTGCAAAGAGCCAACTCAGCAAGTTGTCCTCTGATCTCCACATGCACACCGTGGTACTGGTCCACACGTGCACTCATGCAAAATAACACATGTACACATATGTACATATACACACACTCATGATACATATGTATATATGCCGTGTAAGAGTTGACAAATCAGTTTACATTGTGTGTATTGGATTTTTATCTTTGAAAGACCATCTGAGATGACACAGAAGGATGTTGGTCTTTATCGCCTGCAGAATAATGAACTAGTAAATCTATACTATTTCAGTGTGTTTATTAAATTTAGTATTAAAACACCTAAAAATCGTGGTATGAGGTAAGTAGGTAAGGCTGTTGTTCAATTTAATGGAGTATGTGTATGTAGTGTTCATTCTATGTCCTAAGGAGCCAGTCTTGCTCCTTGGAGGCTGCTGACAGTTTGTCATTGAGATTAGGTTAGCTCCAGTACTTGCTGATGAAGGCCTTAGCTCATTATTCTGCTTGGCACTTTCCTAGGGCCTCTGAATTCACGGATGATGGTGTACACTGCCCCTTGTCTAACATGACACCTCAATGTTTTAGTTACCAGGAGACTGAAGTCCATCAAAAACATCCAGAAGATTACCAAGTCTATGAAGATGGTGGCAGCAGCGAAGTACGCCCGGGCCGAGCGGGAGCTGAAGCCAGCTCGAGTGTATGGGACAGGCTCCTTCGGTGAGTTGGGAGAGTTGGCCTGCCACACCGAGAGGATCTGCTCGCAGTAATCTGTGCTGGGTGGTTTTGTCTACTTGCAGAAGAGACACACTTGGGGAGAGGGAATCCCAAATTGCTTTTCCTGCAGAGAAAAGTGGCAGGAACTTAGATTTTGTGTTTAGATAATTTTGTACTGATTTATTTGTCTTAGAGATGAGCAAAATTAAAGAGGTAGGAAACTTCCCATTTTAACTGTAATTACATTATCCAAATTCTTGCAGTATTGTGCTTTCTTACCCTGGATTAAGATGTGTCCTCCGTGCCCACACTCTATAGCCCTAAGCACTGACTTGCTGTGGGAAGTGCATGGTGCAGATTTGAACTGGAGGGACATGGCAGCAGGTTAGGATTAGATCAGTGCCTATCGTTCAGCCCTTACAGCCTTCCAGCTGGTGCCTGGCTTCCGCTCTTCTGTGGTGAGTGCTTGCCCCATGCCGCAGTGATTACCCGGGAATGACCTCATTCTGTCCTCCTGCAACTCTCTGCACAGTTAGAATGCAGGGGTCAGTCAGTGGCCCTCAGGCCTCCCTGCCCACACTGCTGCTGATCCTTTTCTTTACTCTGCTCTGTGCAGGTTTCCACAGTCACCTTTACACTCCCACCCCGCTCTCTTTCAGTGTCACTTCGTTATGATAGGGTTCACAGGTTTTTCATCTTGAAGGAAAGAACTGAATGAAGAGACAGGAAATACAGACAACACTTTATTTAGCAAAGCACACTGTCCCAAGGCTGGAGTGGGTGCTCATGAGGGCAGTAGGACAGTGGCTTTTCCACGGTGAATTTTGAAGAAATGTTTTTGAGGTAAGCAGCATATTTCAGAGGTAAGGGCCGAGATAGAGTTAGTGAAGGAACATGAAGAAAACTCTGAAGTGGGTGGGGGGTTCCAAGACTGAAATGTCCTTTCAGGGTTCTCATGACCATCTACAGCAGTCCACACTGTCAGCAACACTGCCGTGTAGCGGAGGGCTCTTGAACTTACACACATTTTTATTAATGCATCTGTGGGGAAATGCTCTGCTTTAAAGATTTTGAATTGTTTGTCTGTAAAAGGGCACACAGGGGTCAGAAGGGCCGTCAGATCCCCGAGAACTGGAATTAGATGGTTGTGAGCTGCCTGATGCCATGCGGTCTGGGAACCAAACTCAGGTCCTCTGCAAGAGCACTGGGTGCTCTCTACTGTTGAGCCATCTTTCCAGCCTGTGCCTCAGGTTTTGATGTGACAACAATTCTTCTGCAGTCTCAAGGTCATTTAAGTATGAAGGCCATTCAACAGTCAGAGACCCGAGGAGATCCAGTTGCAGGCTGGTGATGCCCTTGCATCTAACTCCTAGGAGATTGCTCAAGAGTCTGTGCTGCTTATGGCTGAGGCATTGGCATGGACTCTGGACCAAGACCTGACTGTTGTATCTTAACTGTACAATCAGGGTTTGTTCTGTCTTCAGGACTCTTCTCGCTACTCCACCATTCAGTCTGTGTCAGATAAGTATATGGATACACTTGGTGTGTGTAGAAGCCAGAGGGGGAGAGTGTCTTCCTCGGCCACATCTTTACTTTGTTTTAAATTCAATTTTTTAAATTTACATTTCAAATGTTATCCCCTTTCCTGGTTTTCCTCCATAATGCCCCTATTCCAGCCTCCCTTCCCCTGCTTGTATGAGGGTGTTCTATTCCCCAACTCCTTCCCACCTCCCCACCCTGACATTCCCCTACACTGGGGGCGGGGTCCAGCCTTGGCAGGACCAAGGGCTTCTCCTCCCATTGGTACCAACAAGGCCATCCTCTGCTGCATCTGCAGCTGGAGCCATGGGTCTGTCCATGTGCACTCTTTGGATGATGGTTTAGTCCCTGGAAGCTCTGGTTGGTTGGTATTGTTGTTCTTACGGGGTTGCAAACCCCTTCAGCTCCTTCATTCCTACGTCTAACTCTTCCAGTGGGGACCCTGTTCTCAGTTCAGTGGTTGGCTGTGAGCATTCACCTCTATATTTGTCAGGCTCTGACAGAGCCTCTCAGGAGACAGCTATATGAGGCTCCTGTCAGTATTCACTTCTTGGCATCAGCAATATTGTCTGGGTTTGGTGGCTATATAAATATGGGCTGGATCCCCTGGTGGGGCAGGCTCTGAATGGCCATTCCTTCAGTCTCTGCCCCAAACTTTGTCTCCATATTTCTTTCTATGAATATTTTTGTTCTTCCTTCCAAGAAGGACTCAAGTATTCACACTTTGGTTGTCTTCGTTCTTGAGCTTCATGTGGTCTATGGATTGTATCTTGGGTATTCCGAGCTTTTGAAATAATATTCACTTATCAGTGAGTGCATACCATGTGGGTTCTTTTGTGACTGGGTTACCTCACTCAGGATATTTTCCAGATCTATCCATTTCCCTATGAATTTCATGAAGTCATTGTTTTTGATAGCTGAGTAGTACTCCATTGTGTAGATGTACCACATTTTCTATATCCACTCCTCTGTTGAAGTACATCTGGGTTCTTTCCAGCTTCTGGATATTATAAATAAGGCTGCTATGAACATAGTGGAGCATGTGTCTTTGTTATATGTTGGGGCATCTTTTGGCTATATGCCCAGGAGTGTTATAGCTGGGTCCTCAGGTAGTACTATGTCCAATTTTCTGAGGATCTCCAGACTGATTTCCAGAGTGGTTGTACCAGTCTGCACTCCCACCAACAATGGAGGAGTGTTCCTCTTTCTCCACATCCTCGCCAGCATTGGCTGTCACCTGAGTTTTCTGTCTTAACCATTCTGACTGGTGTGAGGTGGAATCTCAGGGTTGTTTTGATTTGCATTTCCCTGATGACTAAGGATGTTGAGCATTTCTTTAGGTATTTCTCGGCCATTAGATATTTCTCAGCCAAGAATTCTTTGTTTAGCTCTGTACCCCATTTTTTAATAGGGTTATTTGATTTTCTGGAGTCTAACTTCTTGAGTTCTTTGTATATATTAGATATTAGCCCTCTATCAGATGTAGGATTGGTAAAGATCTTTTCCCAATCTGTTGGTTGCCATTTTGTCCTAATGACAGTGCCCTTTGCAGTTTTATGAGATCCCATTTGTCGATTCTTGATCTTCGAGCATAAGCCCTTGGTGTTCTGTTCAGGAAATTTCCCCCAGTGCCCTTGTGTTCGAGGCTCTTCCCCACTTTTTCTTCTATTAGTTTGAGTGTATCTGGTTTTATGTGGAGGTCCTTGATCGATTTGGACTTGAGCTTTGTACAGGGTATTAAGAATGGATCAATTTGCATTCTTCTACATGCTGACCTCCAGTTGAACCAGCATCATTTGTTGAAAATGCTCTCTTTTTTCCACTGGATGGTTTTAGCTTATTTGTCAAAGATCAAGTGACCATAGGTGTGTGGGTTCATTTCTGGGTCTTCAGTTCAATTCCATTGATCTACCTGTCTGTCTCTGTACCAATACCACGCAGTTTTTATCACTGTTGCTCTGTTATACAGCTTGAGGTCAGGGATGGTGATTCCCCCGGAAGTTCTTTTATTGAGGATAGTTTTTGCTATCTTGGGTTTTTTGTTATTCCAAATGAATTTGCGAATTGCTCTTTCTAACTCTATGAAGAATTGAGTTGGAATTTTGATGGGGATTGCATTGAATCTGTAGATTGCTTTTGGTAAGATGGCCACTTTTACTATATTAATCCTGTCAATCTATGAGCATGGGAGATCTTTCTACCTTCTGAGGTCTTCTTCGATTTCTTTCTTCAGAGACTTGAAGTTCTTGTTATATAGATCTTTTATTTGCGTGGTTAGAGTCATACCAAGGTATTTTATATTATTTGTGACTATTGTGAAGGGTGTGATGTCCCTAATTTCTTTCTCAGTCTGTTTATCCTTTGTGTAGAGGAAGGCTACTGATTTGTTTGAGTTAATTTTATATCCATCCACTTTGTCCAAGTTGTTTATCAGGCTTAGGAGTTCTCTGGTGGAACTTTTGTGGTCACTTAAGTATACTATCATATCATCTGCAAATAGTGTTATTTCTTGTTTTCCAATTTGTATCCTTTTGACCTCCTTTTGTTGTCTGATTGCTCTGTCTAGGACTTCAAGTACTATATTGAATAAGTAGGGAGAGAGTGGGCAGCCCTGTCTCGTCCCTGATTTGAGAGGGATTGCTTCAAGTTTCTCTCCATTTAGTTTGATTTTGGCCGAGACAGGCTGTTTGACTGAAGTCGGAAGCTGGAACCCAGAGTTTTGGCTGGTCTGGTGGGCCAGCGAGCCCGGGGGTGAAGAGAGGGGTCCATCCATTCGTCTGCATCCCAGCGCTGTAGTCCAGCGTGCAGCAGCACCTGTGGGGCTTACATGTGCAGTCCTTAGGCTTACGTCATGGCTGTTGGGTAGCACTTACTACCTGGGCCACCTTGTCCCTCATCCCGTGGGGGTGGGGGTGGGCTGTGGTGGTGATGTCTTTTTAACTTAACAATTAGAACTTGGCCCATTGTGTCCTTGTTTGTTTTATTATTTGAATGACTGTTCTAGAATAAAAACATCTTTCCTGCAGGCCCAACAACTAGGACAATAAACACTTGCTAAACATAAAAGGTAATGAGTTATTAAAAAAAAAAGTGGGGAGACTGGAGAGGTGCTTAGTGGCAAGAACTGGCTCTTCCAGAGGACCCTCCATCCCCTTCTGATTTCTGAGGCCACCCTCACACATATACATGTACATAGACACAAATACATATGTGCACACTTCAACTGAAATTTTGCTTGTTTCCAAATTGAAGATAGCGTGATTTGTGTGTGTGTATATATAGCATGTGTACGCATTACATGTGGATTTCCTTTGTGATAAGTTCTCTTGCATTCTTCCTTATCTTTTTTAGCATACACTTAATCCCGCAGAAGACATTTTACATGAAGAGAAAGTGCTTTATTTACAGCTAGTGAGCTGCCTCGGCCAGTGAAGCCTTGGACACCTAACTTGCATAAAATGTGTGCCATAGTGGGCACTGAATATCTGTATAGGGTCTCACTATACTCTTGAGCCATACCTCTGGTTCCCTATAGTTTGATGCTCAATCAGAAATTGAAGCTAATGTTCGGAAAGAAAGTTCTTTTCAAATCTGTAGCTTATTTTTCTGAAAGGGGGAGTCACTTAATTGTTTATCTTTTCTTGCTAATAAGGAATCCTTCCTTCATGTTTATAACCACAAAATTCTTCACTTACGTGGGAGAAATTGCCCGAGAGAACTGACGAGTTTCTGTAAATGGAGCGATCAGATCCTGGCAACTTCTGATGTATTTGAGCTAAAGAGTGAGTCCTACTGCCAGACAGTACCACCCAGTAAATGGACGTTCATTTAAATATCTCCTATGCAGTAATCAGATCTAAGTAGATGTATGTGTCCTCCATACTCCCTGGACTTTGTAGTTTCATGCTCTCTTTCAGCTCGGGGAGGGACACTTAGGCATTAGCCACGTGAGATCCATGCTTTGTAATGAGAACAGAACAGTGAGTGCATGTGGTGGCTGTGGAGATGCTCCTGCAGTCCTGGCTGTAGCCAGCTAGTGAGGGCCACCCCTGGGTCTGATGGTTCTTCAGCCCCTCGACTTGTTTTCTGATGCAGGTAATTCATTTTGTAAGATCCAGGTATTTTAATCCAACTTGATTTTCTTCTTTGCATTTACCTCTTAAAAACCAGACCAGGAAAGTTTGAGTAATACCAAAAGTAAATCACACCCATAACTTCAGTATCAACATTTCTTATAAAACAAGAGCTTAATGGTGTCGGGATTAAGTGAGTGGCTCAGGAATGCTTGCTTATTATTTTAGCTATATGCTGGGAATTCACATTGTATAGAAATCTGATGTCTAGCTAAGCAGGTACTTTTGTGTTCTGTTCTGCTTTTGGTTATATCTAGGCATTTAAGTCATTTAAGACACAAAGAACTGGCCACCAATTGACCCTCAGTGGTGTCCTTCCTGGTAGTAATAGAATAAACACACAAACACCCCTGATTCTGCTCACCAGGACCCATCCAACAGACATGCAAAGTGTAAATTACCTCATTCCCTTTTAATTAGAGATTATCACTACAGTCACTATAAATGTCATCTCAGCGATCTTCTCACTTTGTTTTTCAGCTCTGTATGAGAAGGCTGAGATTAAGGGACCTGAGGACAAGAAGAAGCACCTCATTATTGGTGTGTCCTCGGATCGAGGCCTTTGTGGTGCTATTCATTCCTCGGTGGCTAAACAAATGAAGAATGACATGGCTGCCCTCACAGCAGCTGGGAAAGAAGTTATGATTGTTGGAATTGGTGAAAAAATCAAGAGCATACTTTATAGGTAAATGAGACGTGTGTTCCGTGCTCAGAAGACTGGGAACCTGAGCGAATGGAAGCCTGAGATAGAGAAGTTTTTCATGATACATTGGAGTGTTTGTGTATCCTGTGTGTTGGTTTTCACACTGTGTGTGCATGGGCTCTCCTCCATACCAGGAGTGGAATACAGTGAAGATTACCAGAGCTGTTGGCATTAAGCTAAGGAAGGAATCCTGAGTTGTCACAGCCTAGTAATCCTAGAAAGGACCACTAGTCCACTAAGACTGGACAGTAGACGGGCCTGACTTGTAGATCTTGGTTTTTGCAGGTGCCCTTAAAGGAAGTCATGATGTATAGAACAACTTAACCCACCTCCCACATCCCTACGAAAAACCCTGGCCCATGATAACTTGTTTCTTTTGCTCTTTTCTCACAACGCAGTATCTCACTCACCTATTGTGTGCTCTCCAGGACTCACTCTGATCAGTTTTTGGTGTCCTTCAAAGACGTGGGGCGGAAGCCCCCTACTTTTGGAGATGCATCGGTCATTGCCTTGGAGTTGTTAAATTCGGGATATGAATTTGATGAAGGCTCTATTATCTTTAATCAGTTCAAGTCTGTTATCTCCTACAAGACAGAAGAGAAGCCCATCTTCTCCTTCAGTACTGTCGTGGCTGCTGGTAAGCCGCCTTCTCACAGCAGGTGTGGCGGCTGGGCTGCTGTCTCAGTGGTTCAGAGCACCTGCTGCTTTTACAAAGGACGTGGGGTCGGTTCCCAGCCCTCACATCAGCTCCCAGCTGTCTGTCATTCCACATCTAACCCCCTTCAGACTCTGGGCATTAGTCACACACATAGTACACAGCATACATGTGTGCAAAATACTCATAAGGTAAAATAAGAAAGGCAGCAGCACTGATGTGCCCTCCAGGACACCTTAACCAAGCTGGAGACAGCCCAGCTCTGATCTGTCATTTTACTGACCAGTGTCAGTAAGAAAGTTCCTGTTTCCAGTGACTGAAAAGCCTTGTTAAAAATTGGCTTGATGCAGTTTGCAAACAACTGCTGTGCAGTCAGATGTTAGAGGTTTAAAATGCTCATGGTAACTGATTTTTATGCCCACTGAACTCTGTCATCTTATTACTGGACAGTCACCTTTGCCAGAAACAGCACACCTTGTGTGTATTATTTCATCTGTGGAGTTTACTTTGGGGTGTTGTGTATAATTACCCCTTTTCCCCCTCCTTAGACAGGGGTACTTGCTGTTTAGCTCAGGCTGCTCTCCAAATGCACAGTCCTTTCTATAACACTATTAGATTGTCTTTGATTTTTTTTAATTAAAAAAAAATTGATGTATATGTGACAAATGCTTGGCTAGCTGCTATTTGGAGAGCTTTATAACCATGAAACCTAAGCCCCCACACACTCCCCCCGATAGCTGAGGATTGCACTTGCTCGGCAAACACTCTCCTTATTGAGCTAAATTCTCAACCCCATAATTTTGAAATTTAGTGCTTATTTTAAATGCCAGCTTAAAGTTATCTTTGGGGTTAAAAGCTAAATACCTGTTGACGCATGTTTTTGCTGATGATATGCTATGGAAATTGAATTATTAGAACAGTCATTTAACTCAAGATCATTTAGAATCCTTAGTCATGAGCTATATGAATAAGCTTCATGTATATTCTTCAAGGACACTCTTGACTTGTTTTAACAGAGAACATGAGCATTTATGATGACATTGATGCTGACGTGCTGCAGAATTACCAGGAATACAACCTGGCCAACATCATCTACTACTCCCTGAAGGAGTCCACCACCAGTGAGCAGAGTGCCAGGATGACTGCCATGGACAACGCCAGCAAGAATGCCTGTAAGCCCATGCTAGACGACATCGTTAGCCCATGCTGGAAACAAGGGATTGGACAAAGCTCCAGGAACACTTAGAGCCTAGCTGCATCTCTGCCAGAGTGTGTGCGTGCGTGCGTGCGTGCGTGCGTGCGTGCGTGCGTGCGTGCGTCTGTCTGAGTGTTGCTCAGAGTGGCACCAAAAACGTTAAAAGAGTGTTTTGTTGAGGTGTCCATCTTACTTGAGAGTGGATTTTCAAGCACCATGAACATGGCTTGTGGAAAATGTGAAAAGTAACTTGATTAAATTCCTACCAACCTGAAAGGCCAGTTTGGGGGTCCAAATTGCAGCAGAATTTACTTTAACTCTTAATTGCTTCAATTAAGTAGAAATTACTCTTTTCAAAACGTTTTATTGTGGTGTCTGTCTGTCCCTTTTGTTTGCAGCTGATATGATTGATAAGTTGACGCTGACTTTCAACCGCACCCGCCAGGCCGTCATCACAAAGGAGCTGATAGAGATCATCTCCGGGGCTGCTGCTCTGTAAGTAGTGTAGCTGGTGCCTGTGAAGCCGCTCCTCTCTCCCCACGCACGTGGGTCAGCACGTGGGTCAGCGAGCCTCGGGCCGTTGACTTTTCTGTTCTGTTACAACCGAAAAGACTTGCTGCAGCGTCTGTGTCCTTTCATCAATCCTGATGGAAAGGACATCTCTGCTTTATCCTTATGGTTTGAGCTGAAATGTTCAAATTTAATTTCCCATCTTGAGAGAGGCCTTTGTGTGCAGTTGACTTTCTTGAAGTATTGGGGAGAAAGCCATGAATAATTCAGTATCAATTTGGAAAGTCTGGTTTTGGAACTAATAGTATCTATAAGCCAAACTTTCTCAGTTAAAGACTAGTTTTAGGTTTGATTTTATATAATTCTGTTAATTACTGGATGATGAGAATTTTAAGTCACTAAATATTCTTCATTGGTAAATACCAATGAGTACCATAAAATAGCATGCCGTTTTCTGCCAGATACTGTCTGGATCGTCGTTGACAGATTAAACTGGCCATGAACCACGTGCAGTCTCCCAGGCAGGCTGTCATAACAGAGGAAGCACGTGGTGATTGCCTTTGGCTTGCTAAGGCTTTCCTCCTCCTGATTGGCCACCGAGTTCTCTGAGTTTTACCTTCTAGAACACTCTAATCTTTCCAAACTGTAAAAGGCTTTGCTGGGGATAGGGGTTTGCTGCATTGCCTGAGCGGTTCCCAGAGTCATAGGCTCGGGCTTCCTCTCTGCCTCCTCAGAGGCTGGCATCAGGGCTAGCCTGAAGAAAGATGTAATTTGTAGATGCCAGACCCTCAAGGTGTAGTAGAGGCTTTGCTTGTTTTCAGAGAATATACTATCTTTGTTATGAGGACACAAAGAAGACAATACCGAATTATGGAGATTACTGAAACTTTGGCCATATTGTAAAGGGTTTTAAAAAAGACAGTGTATAGCCCCCAAGGGGAAGATACTTCCTTGCTGCCTTTTTACAGGTTCAGCCTTCAAAAAAGTCTACTTTGTTGCATGTAAACCTGTACTTTCTGGCCATCAGCAATCTTTCTCATATAGAATTGTATAGTTACTTGCTTGAACCTTGATCTTCCCAGGTCTTTGAACACATCGTACTGTTTTGCACTTCCAAGGTGTCTGGTCTTGTCTGGGCTTCAGTTCCTCTCTGATTGCTCTGTTCATTCTTCATCTGACAACTCTTCACCTTCCTTGATTGGGCGAGGGGAATCTTTTCTTCCAAAAAAACCTAACTTTTGTTGTCTAAGTGAGGCATCTTTTAGCACCTGACCACACACTTGGTCTTAGTGCTATGCTATTTTATCAGGAATTGACTTTTATTGGTCTCTGTCCTTAAGCCTTGGAGGGGGCGGGGTTTAAAACTGATTGAGTCAATGGCATATAAAGTTACAGCTTGTTCTCTGTCTGGGTGAGCATCCTGGTCCTAAGCTGTTTTGCTCTCTAACATAGTTTTGTTAGGACTGACCCAGCAGGCCATCACTGCCTTATCAGCATAGAGCACCTTGATGTCCAGGTTATAAACATGGTTAAGGTACTCTGTCTGATTCCCGGGACTTTGTCTCCTATGACGTAAGACTAATACTAGGATTAAGTCACGACTTTTTGTCAAATGCCAAGCTGGTATATCTTGTGACATGGCTTGGGGGATAGAGTAGACTTCTCAAAATCTGAGAGCAGTATGAGAACCAGCGAATACCGAGTTCCCTTTTTTGCTTCTAAAATGGGAGATGCTAGGTATGAACTGTGAGGATCTAAATTCTGTAGCTTAGGACTGGGCCTTTTTTCTTGCTTAGGGATGTGAGAAACCTCACTTAAACCAGTGAGAAGAGGGAAACTGAGACGTCGAGCTAAGACTTTAGAGAAAGTAATCTTATTGGAACTATATTTTCACTTTCTAGGTAGTGTACGTGTGTATTGTGAAGGTTACTTGTGCAGTCCCGACAGTGGTTCACTTTATTAATGGATTTGCGTGCTCTGAAACCTACCAGGGATTGTTGTTCAGATTTTAGTACAAACACTGGCTTTTAGTGTTAAAATGAAAAGAATGAATGAATCATATTTACATTGTCAGCTTAATCTCTTCAATTGTATGTCATTTTTAAAGATATAAAAATATGTTGTCTTGCCTATTTGAACATTTTTTAATTGCCTCTAACTACATTGCAGTCTACAGCATCATATGTTGAATGGTTGTTAAAGATTGTAACTGTTTGCTGCATTGTATGCTCAGGATAACATGCAAAGAAATAGCCTGTAGTTAACTAGCATGGATTGCTTACTAACCTGCTTGTTTTGTGCTCTTGTTTCTTTTAATATAATAACCAGGGATTAATGAGAATCAAGTTGCATCCTCAGACAAGAGGTAAAGTTCATACACTCTTCCCCTAAGCCTTCAACAAGGAAACCTTGCTAGGTATCACCAAAGCTAGCAGTTACTAGTTAGTGTTACTAGTTAGCATTTCTAGTTAGCAGACAGGCTAGCTGGGCAGGCTGGTTTATAGTGCAGCCAACTGCGGGTGGTCGGGTAGTACGGGGTGCAGGCCGAGAATTAGATGTGGGTTTTGCTAGTGAGCCTTTGTGTTCTGGAGGGTGTGGATACAAGGAGGTAAATTCAGGCACTGAGAACCTGAATTACTGTAGTGTATTAAGTATAGTTAATGAGAGCAGTGCTTCTCAAGCCTATGGTCCCGACTCCTGATGGCTGGCTCCTAGGAGAGTCCTCTCTCCACTCTGCTGTAGCCTGTGGAGAAACAGCCATTTCCATGAGTGGGAATGAGGAGGGCAGTGTTATTATATACGAGTTTCCCTCATAGCCGAGAGTCCCAGACCAGAACTATGAGCTACCTGCACCTTCTGTGGAACTGCAGGCCTCTGGGCCCTGTTAAGGGTGTGTTCTTACTTTTCACGGGACTTCCTGTTTGACTCCCATTTCTGTACTGTTTTTCAGGTGAAGAAGGAAAACGCAGCTGATTTTAACTGATTGCTGTCCTTGTTGAAGAAACTTGGTCCACTGAGTCACAAAGACAGCAGGATGTTTGTAAATTATCTTACAATAAACAACTTACAATGAGAAATTCAGTCTTACTATTAATAAAGTTCTCAGAAGGAGGTACTGTAAGTGGTTGGGAATGGTGACCCTGTGCTGTTAAAGTCCTTCAGCAGAAGGTCATTTCAGGTCGGATTTACAGGTTTCTGCCCACCTTCAATGGCCTAGAGCTCTGGGTCCCAGGCATTTCCCATGCCTGCTGGAAAATGTCATTTATACAGCTGGGGCAGCTTACTGTTTCTCACCAAAGTGCCTCACAATTTCAGGTGCATAGATAGTTTCAATAATTTTTAAATAATATTTTGTGTGCATTGAGAAGGGATGTCGCACATAGATGACCGTTAAGATTTGGAGGGCTGAGGAGATAGCTTAGTAGTTAATCCAAGTTTGGTTTCCAGCAACTCCATCTGCAGGGGTCTGATTTTATTTTGGCCTCCTAGCGTCAATGTACTTGTCTCATAAAATGTGAATGCCTGAAGTGCATGTACTACGTTATATTAGCCATTCCAACAGGGATGGATGGTCAGGGATTTTCTATTTGTTTAAAATAGAGCACTTAATGTCACTGGAAATCAGTATAAGGGCTCCTGAAAACAACACAAACAAAACTCCCACAGGCCCAGCTATATACCACCACTCTGTTGTATATCGGAAGAAGTCTGTCAGCATACCCTAAGGGTATCTGCATGCCTGTGGGCTTATTGGATTTGTTTGGGGTTTTGTTGTTTTTTAGATAGTTTATGTATGAGTACACTGTCTCTGTCTTCAGACACACCAGAAAAGGGCATCTGATCTCATTACAGATGGTTGGTTATGTTGCTGGGAATTGAACTCAGGACCTCTGGGAGAGATGGCCTCTTAACCACTGAGCCATCGGTCCAGCCCTCATGCCTGTGTTTTTAACACTGCACTATTGACAGTTGCCAAGATACAGGCTCAACCTAGATGTCCACCAACAGATGGATGAATGTAGACATCACAGTGGCTCTGGAATCATAGGGGAATTTGGTTACTTTCTATTAGACGAGCCCCTCGTGGATGGGTCAGTGATTGTCAGGAAAGGATCCTGTCTTTGCTGGCCTCAGACTCCTGAGGGCTCTCAGGCTCTCTCTCTCTTCAGGACTTGGCCTAACAGTCAGCTCACCTTCCATTTCCAGGACAGCGCGGAGTGCTGGGAGGACTGGTGCTCTTTGCACCCAGATGACTGGAGGGAGGAGAGCAGGGCTTTGACATGGTCGACATTAAGAACAGCCTATGTCAGCCCGACCTATGGCAGACTCGCCTTTCTGAACAGGACCACATTTTCTTGTCATTCTTAGTGGTAAACACACCAGTTTCCCTGAGTATGGTTAGAAAGTGGTTCCCCTAATTTTGTCCGGTAAACCGCCAAATGACTCTATTGAGGCCTTTCATCAGTGATATTTTTCTTGTGAAAACTGCATGTTTAGTGTAGGGGAACACACACAGTCTCACACGGTAAGCAAATGATGAGCCACACCTCTAATTCCCCCGGAAAACATGCAGGGCTCAGGCCAGGTCTTTCTGAATGGTGGTCTTGGCGTGACTGCTTGAGCAGTGACTCAGCTGTAGTGCTGAGTGAGGAGAAAGACAGATCCCCTACCCTGTCATCCTCCTTCCCACTGCCCCACTTTCCAGAATCCATTTTCACATTGGTTTGCAAATTTCTCCTTTCTTTGTATGTTCTCCAATCTCTTCTGGTAAATCTTCCACTGCATTTCTTTCCCAAGTATTGTAATTATTTAAAGCATTAATTTTAAATGTTATGACTCAGTGTTTCCCTGCATAAATGCCTAGTTCTCACGTTCCAAAGGCTTGACAACTTTCATAAAGTGCCATACAGTAAATACCTTAGGCCTCTGGGCCACATAAGGTCTCTACTTACACATTCAGTTTGTTTGTACAAATCGTGTGTGTGTGTGTACCCAGTTTGACCGTTTTCACTGCCAATTCTTGTTCTAGAGGCCTGGAAATCCTTGATGTGTCTACTCCAGGCTCATTAATCTGTACTTGGGACTGAAGGGATGGAGAGATGGCTCAGCAGTTAAGAGCACTGACTGCTCTTCCAGAGGTCCTGAGTTCACGTGTAAAGAAATCATTAAAAACAATAAAACGTCTGTACTTGTGAATGTATTGGTGGCCCTGAGCTTTACTTCATGAGCTGTTGGGCTGTGTACTGGGCCACTACCTGTATCAGTATCTTCAGGTCTTAGCAGACTCTTGCCAGCTCCCTGGAGAGTGGAGGCTTTGAAGTCAGCATCAAGGTGGGTGAGGGATGGAGCTAAGCATTTCCACCTCAGATCTCCTAACTCTTCAGCCAGCACCTGCACCAGCCAAACTCCACGCACGCCCCACCATCTGATGCTCTCTGAGGAAACAAACCTGTTTCCTCGGACTGCAGGGGAGTTATTGCAAAGGCGCAAGGCCCAGTTTCAGAGTCACTGGGTTATTCATCTCTCTACAGCTCTCTTGATCCTTGGGAAATTGTCCTTGGCTGACGTTTTGGTAGAACGAGGAGAGTTGTGACTTGCTGTGAGCAAGTAGGTACTGGGAATTGAACCAGGGTTCTCTGGAAGAACAGTCAGTGAGCCATCTCTCTGGCCCACTTTGTTGTTCTGAAATATTGTCTTACTGTAAAGGAGGCTGACATGGAGCTTCCTATATGGGCTGGGCTGGGCTGGGCCTCTTAATCCTCTTGCCCCAACCTTGCCAAACACTGGGATTCTGTGTAGCTGAGCACTGGTTTTTATCTCAATATCAGGTTTTGTCATGGTATCCTCTGCTCTTTTCATCATCTAGCAAGAGAGAGTAATGGGGACTGGGCTCAGAAGTCTGCCTCTGTGCCCTAGTAAGTTGGCTACAGACATTTGACTTCCTTTGCCCTTAACCTCATGTGCTGGTCTGCTGCTTTATAGCTTGGACCATCAGAGGTTCAATCCCAGTACCACATATATAAGCAGAGAGAAGGGAGGTTGCTGCCTCTAAACTTCGTGTTTGAAAATAGCAGCTCTACTGAGATACAGGTCACTTGCCATAAAACTCACCCAAAGTATAATTCAACCAGGTAGGTAGGTCCAGCACTCTTGGAGCCAGAGACAGGAAGGTCTCTAAGTTCACACAAGTCTACATAGCAAGTCCCAGGCCTGTCTCAAAGGGATTAAAAAAAGGAATTCAACTTAGTATATTAGGAGTTGTAGACTGCCCCATTTTATGGGAAGATAGGTTGTTGTAAAAGGGCCTTATTTGGTGACTCAGTTCTGCTGTGAGTGAGGAGACCAAGAGCTCCTGCTAGCCTCCAAGGCTGAGGTGAAAGGGGAAGAGGAAGGAAGAGATGGAGGGAGTCCAAAACTCAAGGGATTGCCATGCGATTAAGATCTTACCGATCGTATGGCCTAACTCACCGGAGTACATCTACAGAGTCGTGGGGAATTAGAGGATTGAGTCTTGCACCTTCTAGTTTGAGGGAGGAAGCACCGTGGCAGGAAGCAGAACGTCGTGCTTAGGAATTCCCTCTGAACTACACACTGATGGCATAAATAGCTCCCAGGTTTGATTAAGGTCCAGAATAGGGAGGGCATCTGTGAAGGGCCAGGCCTGTAGTAGACTGCAATACTGCAGACACCTGAGGTGGGAGTAATCCTATAGGCTTAGCACAAGCCTTAAAGGGTAAACCACAATGCAAAGCCCTGATTCTAAGGCCGTATGTATGGCCCAGAACCATACAGCCTTGCAGAGATACCTACCATGCGCTGGGTTACAAGAGAGATGAAGGGTGTGGAGGGATAGCAAGGAACACAAGCTAGGTCGGATAAACCGCCAAGCCAAAACTTTGCACATGAGATTGGCACATTAGATTAGGTGGCATGGAGACACAGGGAGGAGGCCCACTGTGAGTTGGGGCCAGCTTGGTCTATGTTGTGAGTGCCAGGAATACAGAGAGAGCCTGTCTCAAAGACTTTTCTCTCACACTTTCAGTAAGACTGCACATCCAGAATTCGTGATCAGGGCTCACAGGGTACAAGCAAGCTACCGAGAAGGGAAGCCCGTTCCCACTTGTCTTGGTTAAGGTTGTACCAGCACTTTGCCTTCACCGAGAACAACGATCACACCACAGTTCTTCATGTCCTGCTGGTGGAGAGGAGGAAAGGCCAACCTCCATCCATAGATGAATGGCCAAAGAGGCAGATCAAGAACAGAATGGAATGGGACAGTACCACGATTAAGCTACCAAGCTGCAGAACTGTGTTACAGATGCTCAGGAAAAGTCCCTTGAGGCTTTTCAAAGAGACCAAGGTGACAGACAGCATCTGGCCTTTCAACACTAGAAAGAGCAGCCACTGTGTTGCTGAGTGGACATTCCTGCCCATGGTTCTGATCCACTGGTGTCTCGGTTACTTTCCTGTCGCTATGCCAAGGCAATGCATAAACTAAAGCACTTGATTTGGGGATTACAGTTACAGAGTTAGAATCCATGATGACCATGGCTGGAAGTAGAAGGGGCACGCAGGCAGGCAGGACACTGGAGCAATAGCTAAGAGCTTACCTCTGATCTGAAAGCCTGAGGCAGAACTGGGAATACATGGGCTTTTGAAATCTGAAAGCCTACCCTCAGTGACATCTCCTCCAACAAAGCCACGCCTCCTGATCTTTCCAGAACAGTTCCAACAACCGGGGACAAATTATTCAGATGTATGACCCCATGGGGGGGCACTCTCATCCAAAACACAACTGTCCCAGCCCAGGGATCTGTTTTACAAGCGGTGTTTAGGAAAGGCACCAGATGGGAAATCCACTGTCAATGCCCTGTACCACCTGAAGTCGCCATGCTGGCACAGCTGATAGGAAGCACTTGGTGGGGTGGTCTCTGAGGACCCTCGCGGTACATAACTTAGTCGATGGCTTTTCTTTGGAGCCGCGTTCTCAACAGGCAGCTAATGTGGAGTAGAGGCTGACGTTTCTCCACCTGCTGTCACTCCCAGGGACGTACTTAGATAATTGTTCCAATTCCTGCAACCCAGAGTTCTGGAGGCTTATGGGTCTAATCTCCAAAATGGACGGCTTTTACCAACAGAGACGGTAAACGTCCTATTGGAAGGAACAAAGGTTGTAGGTGCTACTTTAGTACTTCAGCCAAGAGGCAGCAGTGGGGAGGCCCGTCTAGGCAGCTGATCCTGATTATAGGAGAAGACTGGGCTGTTACCCTAATGGGCAATAAATAGATCACTGCTTGGTGGTCTGTTTGGGTGCTTTTGTTCAATTTCGATGGTGAACTGACAAGGTCAGCAGCCACATTCTAGAAAGGACATGGAAACCTAGAACTCAGAGCCCTCCCCTACATATGAGGCCTGACCAAGCCCCTGAAAATAGAAGTGGGGCCATCTGCAGTAGGAAGAGTGGTAACAGCTTCCAGACTTCCCTTTTGATGATGTTCTCAGAAGAGAACTCCCACTACCTCTGGAAGAAGAGAGGGGAAACAGATGAACTGTGCTGAATATAATAAGGTACTAGCGAGCTCCTCAGGCCTCAAGGGCATTGGCCTTGCTTGGAACTGACTCAGCTATAAACATTGGACTAAGAGCACACACCCTTTCCTGGAAAGTCTACACCAAGTGACCTATGAATTTGACACTGTAAAGGTCCAGTAGTTTCAGCAAGCACTCTGAGATTAGCTGAGGGCTTCCTTGACAGTGTATCTGCCTGGCTCCCACTCCTCCCCTCCCACATTTGGTGTCCTGAGAGTGCTCCCGGATAAACCTGCTGTAGAGTTCGCTCCATCCCACACTTAGCTTCCTGGGAAACCGAAGTCGTGGACATATGGTCATACATATAACCATATGTTACACAGGGAGCTATACTGGTTTGGGAAGATAAGTGCTGAGGCTTTTCAGACTTAAGTACCATGAGGTTTGAAGCTTACTTTCAAACCCTTCTTGGAAAAAGTGAGTATAAGTTAATTAAAATATACCGGGGTTGGGGATTTAGCTCAGTGGTAGAGCGCTTGCCTAGGAAGCGCAAGGCCCTGGGTTCGGTCCCCAGCTCCAAAAAAAAAAAAAAAAAAAAAAAATATATATATATATATATATATATATATATATATATATATAGTAAATGTGGCAAAAGGTTAATAATTTGTGAATCTTGTTTCAGTTTTTCTGTAGTTTTAAAATTCTCCCACCATACAAAGGCAAATAAAGAGGTGGCGGGGGGCGGGCGGTGAAATCCAAGGTATGAGTTTCAAAGGAAGGAAATGTTAGATGTTATCAAATAGTTGTAGAAACAAGCTAGGCCCGGTGGCACACTCCGAACTTGGGAGGCAAAAGGAGGCAGATCTTTGAGTTCAAAGCCTGCCTGCTCTAGAGTTCTAGGACAGCCAAGGGCTACGAGGAAACACTGTCTTGAAAAACCAAAAAATAAAAAAGTTCAATTAAGACTAGAGATGTAAAGTATCCTTGAGATTTTTGCATCAAAAAGGCTCCTGATTCTTGGGTACAGAACTACCAATGGACCTAGTATTGTTGCTCCCCTCTCGACTGCCATTTGTCAAACTTAACGTTTTCAGATTTACTGGGATTTCAAGACTTAAAAAGAAATGTTCTGGATATATAAAATGAGGATTTAGTAGACGGGGTTATAGGCTATAGGCACTAACCCAACAATGGCGCCTACAAACAGAAGGTCCAATAATTCAGGAGGTGTCTAGTGTGAGAGGTTGGATGTCTCAGCTGATCTTTAGTACACTCTGAAATCTCTACTTTCAGGGAAGGAACGCACTTGTGAGCTAGAGTGAAGGCAAACAGGCAAAGGGAAAGCAAGCTATCTATCTATCTATCTATCTATCTATCTATCTATCTATCTATCTATCTATCTATCTATCGCCTGCAGGAGGGGTGAGCCATATTAAAGATGGATAGTCCCACCTCAAAGATCTAGATAAGTAGTGGCTCGCCCCCCTTCAGATTGACTTAATGAAGAAAAGTAATCCCTCACCGGTGTGACCAGTCATTTGGGTGTTAGTCATTTTGATTCCAGATGTAGTAAATAAATGTTGATTACTGAGATTAGTCATCACAGCTGCGCAGAAACGAGTTACTGGAGAAGGCGCATAAAGTTATATACCGAATATGCAATAATTCATATGGCAGGCACAACTGAGAAATGGAGTGGCTAAGTTCAGCCGAAGTGGGTTTGGTTTAGCTAAGTAGTCACTGGGATTAGTTTGGCTTCTAATTTGAAACTTTTTTTTCCATCCTGGAACTAGCTCTGTAGACCAGGATGGCCTTGAACTCAGATATCCGCCTGCCTCTGCCTGCCCAGCACTGAGATTAAAGGCTGCAAATTGAAACTTTTATACTGCATCTGAGTAATCAGGGTCTACAGCAGCCGCCTCCACTGTAGAGGCTGAAGTGGAAGGATCACTTCAGCCTAAAAGACTAAGGGCAGATCGGGCAACATAACAAGATTGAGACTCACAGGGGAAAAAACATCCCACTATTTCAACCCAAGCTATTTATCATATCATCTCGGTTTCTGGTACCGTGTAAGAGTCAGGCAAAATTCAACTAGTGCTGGAAGACAGCTCCGGGAAAGACAAGGCAACCATTCTCTGGATAAAAATCAATCTCAAGGATTTAAAGGCATATTCGACCTCTGTAGGAAACTGCATTCTCCATGTCCTGGATAGACTACTGACTAGTAAGACGCAAACCAGAACTATTTTTAAGGGAAGAATAAACTTCATTAAAATAATATCTTGCTCACTACTGGTAGGGGCGGTTCCCACTAATTGAACACGTAAGATTTTCCCAGCCCTGTTATGAAGAGCATTGAACGACACAATGAACAACTTGAGTTTATTGCTCTGTTTGCTTTTTAGAGTCGGGGTCTTTCTTGGTGACTCTGGTTGGCCTCTAGCTTATGATTCTCTTTCCCCAGCCTCCTGAGTGAACACCTTGGATTTCACTCAGACCGCCCAAGTGGCCATTATTTCATCCCGAATATTATCTTCTATTTCGTCTTTTAATTTATTTTTTTACTTTTTTTTTTTCGGAGCTGGGGACCGAACCCAGGGCCTTGAGCTTCCTAGGCAAGCGCTCTACCACTGAGCTAAATCCCCAACCCCTATTTTTTTACTTTTTTTAAATTCAAAGGAAAACTGAATCGAATCCGCGTGCTGAGGAGTGGCTTAAATTCCCAATTCCCTAGTCTCACATGTAAATCGCGAGCAACACTATTAATGTTAACTCTTTAACATTCCAATGTCACGCATTGCCTCCCTGGTTTGCCCCTGAACACAGCGATGGTCACCTCTTACTTTTCCATCAGCCGGGAGAGAAAGACGCTGGCACCTGTTGTCAGGGAGGCGCAGACTCCACCTGCGCCCAGTCGCTCGGCTTCCGGCCGGTGTTCAGGCCCTAGAGTCGATCCGGAGACTATCGCTCCCTTCCTAATGGGCGGAGCCTGTACCTCCTCCCTCTCGGTATTCTGCTTGTGCTGCCTCGTCCCGGCGGCCGTCCAGCGGGAGGCGGAGCGAGTCCAAAATGGCGGCTCTCAGGCTGGCGCGCTCCGTGCTGCTGAGGCTTTGAGGTGGTCGCTCGGGGCCGGAGGGGGACGATTTCCCCGCCGCGGGGCCCCCAGAGAATGAATCGGGGGCTCTGCTGAAGCGAGACGGCAGGGCTGGAGAGCAGTGGCAGCAAAGGGCTGCGGTGGCGTCCACGCAGCGGGATGTGCGAGAGTTACTCCAGGTCGTTGTTGAGGGTCTCGGTGGCGCAGATCTGCCAGGCTCTGGGCTGGGACTCGGTGCAGCTCAGCGCCTGCCACCTTCTCACCGACGTCCTGCAGCGCTATCTGCAGCAGCTGGGCCGGGGCTGCCATCGGTACTCTGAACTCTGTGAGTACTGGGGCTGGGTTGCGGGAGGGCTGCCCCAAGCCGGTCACGAGTGACACCTTTGCCCCCTCCCCCCCGTACCCCTTTGGGCGTCCCCTCCAGGGGTGGCGTTCCGAACCCGGCTTCGATATGGGGATCCTCTCAGACTCCGATGGTCTGGGGCTTCCACCGTCTCCTGCGAACTCCAGTCATCCTTTAGGTGCCTCTTCCTCATCCGCTAACTTCCCGCCACCAGCAGGGAAGCGGGGTCCCGGCTCGCAGCTACACGCCCTCTCACCTATGCTGGTCCTGGAATGGTGCTTCGTTCTCTCTCATTGTCTCGGGTCTGCTGCGGCCAGAGCCACCCCCAGAATGCTCTCCACCTCGCTCACCTTGGTCTTTTGCCTCCCCTGCCTGCAAACTACTACAACTAGTTGTCACAGGCGCTCCGTCTACCGGCCGTTTCTTACAAGGCTGGCCATTCCTGAGCTCCTAACTAGACTCGTTGACAGCTCTGCTCAGTCAGGGTCGCTGCCTCTTTTTTCCCCCCTATCTGTTCGTTTCACAGACTTCTCCACTTGCTACTTTTCAAGGCCGGTTCTGTCGATTTCGCTGAATAACTTTAACAGCATCTCAGTTACGCACGGAGTCCTTCCTTTATGCTCCTATGTCAGTGTTGATCTAAGTGTGATGGGAGGGATCATAGGGTAATTTGCAAGGTTTTCCGGGTACTCAGTGCTGCAGTATCTGTTGACTTTTAAGTGAGTGCCCAATGGCCTGTTTGGCCGGTGATATTTAATGGTTTGGAACGTCTCAGAAGGATTATTTTATAGATGTGTGATGTTATCGATATATGAGTGTGTGTGTTGCGGGGGGGGGGGGGGGGGGGCTGGGGTTTTACCATTCATTTAAATTCCAAGAAACGGCTTTTAAGGTAGTAAGTTGGATAACTAAATGAAGTGTAAAATTAGGACCTATATCACTATACCTTTAAGACTCCAAATGCCATCCTTAACAAAATAAGCAAGGCACAACATAAATCAGATCCTATCTGTGATATAAATCGATAAATCGCATCCTGTCAGTCATCTTTTAAGAAATATTTCAATTCCGTTCTATTGGCTACTATCTAAAAATCTTAACAGCACAGTTCCCTCTGTGAGCTAGTGTCTTTTCTTATCTTTTGCCAGCCCGACATCCTAAACTGCAACCCTGTTGTGCTATTTTACCTTTCCAACACATTTTGAAGCTCTCCACTCCTGCGCACACAGTTTTTTACTGAATGCCCTGGCCCACCAGCAGTACCACTTACCTTCTGAGGTTTACTTATTACTTGCTCTGGGAAACTTGTGTTATTGGCTGCCATAATGCTGTGCATATTTCTGCTTTGCTATTCATCATCTTTTTTTTTGTAGTTGTTTGTGTACATATGTACCCTGTCCCAGAAGATAAATTGATTATAGTCATATTCTGCATAAGTACTATGGTGCTGATTGGAGCGCCCTGACTGTATTTGTGTTACCCTAGGGTTGTTACAAATAGGAAACAGTTGGCTTGTAAATTAATGGATAGTCTACAAAGACTTAATGAATTCCTAAAAATGTGCTTTTTCTTTCGAGTGCTTGATTTTCTAAGTTGTAAACTCCAAAGTGGTTTTCACTCAGCGGCACCTTAAAAGTTTGTCATGACAGAATGATCTCTAGCTTTTGCTGCTTTACCATCAGGGCCCTCCTCCATTGTCCTTCAGTATATTGTTACTATTATGTTTAAGATAGATTTTATTTTGTTACCTAGTTCCCAAACTAAAGGCAGCTGTTGGATACCAGTACCCCTGAATACATAGTTACCTTCCATGCCAGGCATTTCATGGATTTAAGCATCTCACGGTGTCCAAATCCTTGTGCTTTACTGTGAACCTCCTCAGTCCTCCCTCTCCCCCTCCCTCTTTCCTCTTTTATTTTGAGACCGGGTGTCTCTACATAGCCCTGGCTCTCCTAGGACTCACTATGCAGACCAGACACCTGCCTCTGCCTCATGAGTGCTGGGACTAAAGGTGTAGGGCCATCACATTTAGCATGAACCCTTTCCCACCCCCTTCCTCCTCTCCTCCCATTTTTCTTTTGTCTTTTGGAGACAGGGTTTTTTCACATATCCCAGGCTGTCCTGGAACTCTCTCTGTAGATCAGGCTGTCCTTGAATTCACAGAGATCCACCTGTGTGTACCACCACTCTCCAGCATGAAACTTTTTTATAATCACCCATTTTTTTTCTAGTCAGTTTTCTTTTCCTCCTTTCCACTCTTTTTTTTTTTTTTTTTTTTAATGAGGATATGATTCTAAGATTCATTATTCCCCATTTGGATTTGGTGACTCGTTAGAAATGCTAATCTATTAAACAGACAGTTTTAGATTGCAGGGTTGCAGACTGTTAGACTTACTAGCTAACAATTTTCTGAGTGTCTATACTATTTTGGCTCCACGATAGAGTGATACAAATATAATCAGGGTTTTCCAATCTGCTACCACATTAGGACTGAGGTAGAATATGAATATAGTCAATTTGTCCCCTGGGAAAGGGTACCTACATGCACACATGTACACACACACACACACACACACACACACAGAGAGAGAGAGAGAGAGAGAGAGAGAGAGAGAGAGAGAGAGAGAGTTCAAATTTCCTTTAAAATTGAATTCTGTAACTTTGGGTTACCATTATGTCATCTTGTCTTCTATAATAAATTCTCTTGGTATTTTTGACAAATGTTTATTGAGCACTACTTATGAACTGAGCCTAGGGCTGAGCGTTGTGGAAACAACCTCTGCCTAAAAGGGTGTCAGAATATCAACACAAGCAAACTGACGTCGTGTGATCCTTTTTCTAAAATAAGTAAATAGATAAAGCAAATTAAAACAAGGACTATACGTTGCTGTTGATTCCACAAATAACAAGTTTTAAATTTTTCTAAGGTGACAGTTTCTCCTACATATACGGGAACATTGGTCCCTGGGTGTGGTCATTACTATGTCATACTGAAAGCCGGTGCTAACTCATTCAGAATGGGGCCTATGCTGCGTACCCTGACTTCATTATCTTATGGTAGTGGCAGTATAAGTCAAAGGAATAAAACAAAGGGAGTGTGTTTTTAGCTGTGGAGTCCAGAAAACACTTGCTTTGGGGGAAAAAAGGTAAGATTTGAGTTGAACTAAGAAGTATGATTGTGTAAAAATAGAGTTATAGGTCAGAAGACATCATGAAACGAGAATAGTGAAAGTACCCACTAACCCTGCCTTGTATTTCAGTAAAAATGAAAAAGGCGAGACCAGGGCGCATACGGGGCAGTTGCTCTCTAACCTGGGCGCCGAGAGCCATTCTAGTGTGCACCTTGCCTCACTGCTTTGCTTTCACTCATAGCTCCCTTGTCCAGTTGTTACCACACCACATACGCATCCCAGTTCCGTGGCGGGCTTGGTGCGTCCTGCCATCGCACTTTCTCGTGAACTCAAGTCGCCATATGAAAGAACACACCACACAATATCCTCTGATCCAATTGGTAAGGCATAATTTGCCCATCTAGACAGCACAAAATCCTGTACACATCCATCCCTTAAAAATATTCATAAGAATCTGTATCTATGTGCAGAGAAGAATCTTAATATCTGCCGCCATGTTCTTCCAGCTCCTCCTCCGACTCCCTCTCCTCCTTCTCCATCTTTCCTTCCCGTCCAATGACAGGCCTCGTTCTATCCTGTACCTGCCTTCCTGCATGAAGACATCAGCCTTGCTAGTTCATTAGAAGGCTGTTCAAGAGAGATTCTTAAGGCTTTACAAAAGGAGCCTAAGGCAGGACGATTGCTGAGGCCAGCCTTGACTACAAAATGAAACTGTGTCTCCAAAAACCGACCCAAAGCAGAGTCACAGAAGGAAGGAGTAAACTAGACCAGTAACCGTAGCACTCATCTGTAATCCAAATGTTGGCAAGGTACTTGAGGGACACTGCACGTTCAAGGCCAGCAATGCAGAGGGAGGGAAGGGACGTGGTAGGAAACACTCCATGTTCCTACGTAGGGTAATATTCTTATGAGACACTTAGTTTAAGAAAATGTGCAGCCAGTGATGTGTTGAGTGGGCAGAACTTACGGCACAGCCCTTCCCTATCTGCCCTTTCACTAGACGCCACGTCTACTCCTGTCCTCCCAACACACAGAAGGCTGAGAGACACGAGACATGGGTCTGTTGTATAATGAGTTATATGCCAGTGAGAACTATGCATTTAGACTTTGTCTTAATAAACCACTCACCGCAGCACACAACAACCTTTTAGGTGCCCTAGTCGTAGATAGAATATTATAAAAATAAGCATTTCATGAATCTTAAGTCACTTTTTAAGAGTATATTGTGATTTTTTTTTCTATTTTGCCATTGCTTTTAATGTCTCACTGCCCCTAATGTATAAATTATTTAACACAGTTCAGCTGTACACAGGGTTCGGTGCTCTTCAGGGTTCCCAGCATTTCCTTGGACTGGCATAATGTATCTCCGTGGATAAAGAGAGACCGTTCTTTTGTGTCTCTGTGTGGCTCTGGCTCTTATGGGACTCGGACTCAACCTGTAGACCAGGTTGGTCCTGTACACAGAGATCTGACTGCCTCTGTCTCCAGTGCTGGGAATAAAGGCGTGTGTGTGCCACCACACTTGGCAAGCCGGAGACCATTTTTACTGATGTAATTATAGAAAACAATATAGAGTTGGGGGGAAAATACCTGAACTCTTTGGCAGGAAAAGGGGGTCAGGGGGAGCATTGACCTAGATTGACATTATGAGGCGGGCAGAATTAAGGTGATTCTGTTCTTTACACAGTAGTGCTAACGACTTTACTGAGGAGAAATGCAGTGCATGTTTGCATTCAGTACTAGGAGGCATGTGCGTTCTTTTTCTGTTTTTGTGCATCACTGAAAGTGTGCTTGCTTGTGTGTCTTTGTTTATTCTGACACAGGGCTTATCTACTTAGCCCTGGCTCTCCTGGAACTCACTGTATAGACCAGGCTGGCCTCAAACTCACAGAGATCTGCCTGCTTCTGCCTCCCGAGTTCTGGGACTGAAGGCGAGTGCCACCATCACACTGGGCTGAAAAACTGTCTGATGGGCCAGTGAGGTTGCTTGATAGGTAAAGGAGGAGGCTGTAAAGCCTAGAGCCCTCACCTCAGACTCACCTCTAGGTGGAAAGAGACCGACTCCAGCCAGCTGTTCCCTCCCTCCCTCCCTCCCTCCCTCCCTCTCCTCACCCCCACACATTTCCTTTTCTCTCTCCCTCTTTCTTTCTTTCTTTTTCTCTTCTGTTTTGTTTTTGAGAGAGAAGTCTCATTATGTAGCTCTGACTGGCCTTGAACTCACTCTGTAGACCAGGCTGGCCATGAATTTACAGAGCTCTGCCTGTCTCTGTCTCCTGAGTACTGGGACTAAAGGTGTGTGCCACCTTGTCTGTCAGTCAGCTTTGTATTATTTAAGCAAAATGATACTCTGTTTAAAATCCAATATTTTCATGTAACTAGGTTTTATGTCCGTAATATATTTCATTTCAAACCAAATATATATATTTAATGTTTTGAAAATAACCCTGCACTTTCTTCCCAGTGATATCATTTCCTTTTGACTTTGTTTCAGATGGCCGAACAGACCCCATTTTGGATGATGTTGGTGAAGCCTTCCAACTTATGGGGGTTAATCTGCACGAACTAGAAGACTATATTCATAATATTGAACCTGTCACTTTCCCACATCAAATTCCTTCTTTTCCTGTTAGCAAGAACAGTGTCCTTCAGTTTCCTCAGCCAGGAAGTAAAGATGCAGAGGAAAGAAAAGACTACATTCCGGATTACCTGCCCCCCATTGTGTCTTCTCAAGAAGGTATTTGCCGTCTAATCCTCCTCCTGTGTTAGCAACCGGTGCTTTAAGCTTTCCACACTGCCAATGCCCACATTCTAGAAATGCATTCTCAGTGCTTTAAAGTGATTTACAAATTATTCTAACCCTTGAACAGACATGCTCACAGCTGGTGTCAGGCACAGTCTTGGTGTGAGCAAGGTTCTTTGGGATGAGGTCTTTATCTACTTTGTCACTCGTAGATAGGAGAGCAGAATGTGACCAGCAGACTCTCTCAGTGCATGTATTGTGTGAGTTAGAAGACCTGACAAGCAAAAAGGAAACCTGAGGTATCTCCTGTCCTCTTATTTGATTTCTGAGGAGCCGAATGCCACCGCTCTCTCCACGGGGGTAGTGAGTACATTGTGAGCACTTGTTGACTTGAAACCTAGCTCTGGATTTGTTGGGGGAGATGGGGTATGAGTAGAAATCATTTCTAATTGGCCATTTAGAACTTTGGATTATAAAGAGGGTGGAGACGTAGCTCAGTGGTAGGGTACTTTCTTGCTACGTACGAAGCCTTGAGTTCATCCCCAAGCACTGAGTCAACTAGGCATGATGGTGCATGCCCGTAATGCCAGGACTCAGAGGTAGAAGAATAATCAGAAGTTCAAGGTCATCAGAGGCTACTAGGTGAGCTCAGGCCAGCCTGGGCTACCTGAGATCCTGTCTCAAAGAAAGAGAGGAAAGAAGACAGGTGGTCAGGCCAGCCTGGGCTACCTGAGATCCTGTCTCAAAGAAAGAGAGGAAAGAAGACAGGTGGTCAGGCCAGCCTGGGCTACCTGAGATCCTGTCTCAAAGAAAGAGAGGAAAGAAGACAGGTGGTCAGGCCAGCCTGGGCTACCTGAGATCCTGTCTCAAAGAAAGAAAGGAAAGAAGACAGGTGGTCAGGTGGCTGTCAGGAAGGGAGGCAGGTTGGCTTACAGATTCACAGTCACAAAATGAATGGCAGTTGCTAGGACCAAGGGACGTAAGGAGTGGGAATCTATGTTTAATTTGAACAGAGTTGGAGTTTCAGAAGACAGTACATTTTAGAGATTGATGGTATTGATGCTTACGGAAGAATGGGAACTGTCCTAGTAAAAAGTAGTTAAAGTGGCCTACGTATGGAATCATACAGGATCTGTGTTCTGTGAGTGGCCGATCTCACACAGCGTAAGGTCTTCAAGCCTTGTCTCCAGTGTTTGTGTGCCAGCATTGACCTCTGGGGTTTGGTTTGGTTTAGTGTAATGAGACAGGGTCTATCTCTGTGGTTCTGGCTGTCCTGGGGTTCAGATGTAGACTGCACCAGCCTTGAACTCAGATCAGATCCACCCTTTGCATTCCGCATGGGGGGATTAAAGGTGTGTGCCGCCTGCCAGGTGAATTGTCCTCTGTTTTGAGGCTGGGGTGTGACATTTGCATATGTTCCATCTATTTCATCACCTCTTAAGGAGACGGTGGTTGCTTCTGCCTTTAGCTCTGTGAGTAAAGCTGTTATGATCAGACGAACCTTGTAAGAGTGTAAACTCGTGTCTGTGCCTTCAGCTCTCTTGAGTCAAAAATGAACACACTGTGTTAGGACAAAATACAGAATGCAGAATTTTATTAGTTTGAGGGTCAGGCACTGCTGGGGTTTTGCCCACGTTCCTCGCCTGAGCAACACATCCGCCTGCAAAGTTTTATTTTCTTATATTTCATTTATTTATCTTTTTGTTTGTTTTTGTTTGTTTGTGTGTGTGTGCACATACACACAAGAGTGTCATATCATGTGTGGTATACGTGTAGAGATCAGAATTGGTTCTTTGCTTCAATTATGTGAGTCCAGAGCTAGGCCATCAGACTTAGCAGCAAGCTCCCTTTCCTGCTGAGCCCTCTCTTCCACCCCAGTATGTTTCTAATATTTGAGGTACTGTTTTCCAAAGCAACCGGCATCGTTTACCTTCCAACCAGGAATTGCCCAAGACAGCAGTTTCTTGCAGTTCATTTTATGAAATCTCGTGTTCCCCTAGCTTGTTTCGTGGACTAGACTTAAACCTGGAGGAGGTTGTTTTACATGCTGCCTATTTGAAAACTGGACAGACAGTGGACCTGAGTTGTAGAGCGTTCTCATGGGTCGGTGGGACCCTGCGAGCCGTGAGACCCTGGCCCTTGTGTGCTTGTGTCCCACTGAGAAGCGCTGGAGCTGAGGGCTTCTTTCTGAAATTATAGCCCCTTTCATCTCGGCAGTAGCCATGGCAGACAGGGAAGGTGCTCACTGTAAGCGTTCATTCTTTCCTCTTCTGGGAGGTGGCGATGTGTGTGAATATGGTTAGAATTGGGAAGAGGGCATGTGCCCTCCTGTGGAGTCCAGAGGAAGATGTCAGCAGATGCTCTTCAGCGTGGCCTTCCTGTCCCCTCGTTGAGACATGGCGTTCAGTGAACCTAGAGCTTTTTTGCTGGGCTGGCCGGCCGGCCAGTGGTCCACAGTCCTGGGTTACGGGCGTGCATGGCCACACTCAGCTGTTCACAGGGTGCTGGAAATCCAAGGCTGGGTTGACCCAGCATGCATGCTCACACACCGAGCCATCTGTCTCCCTTCACTGTGACTTTCTTCACACGTTATGGACATTCTCTGGACTGAGCCCTTTCAGAGACAGACTGTGCCAAATAGCTTAACGGTTTCCCTTCAGGATCCTGTAGAGTAATAATGACAGGAGCCAGTGTTAGTGACACTGGTCTGAGAATATTGTCATTTCCGCGGATGTTCATAAATGGAGTCAGCCGTCATTTGTTCAGTCGTGGCATTAGAAGGCCCACTTCCTCCTCTCTCTGGGCCTCCCACTGTCAGCATCAGACTGGGGAGCTAGGATGTACCTCAGCTTCCCTTAATAACTGCTAAGCGTTCTGCTCAGCACCATCTTTGATTGTCTGTATTTATGACTTTTATTTACTGTTGGGAAAATCTTACTTAAATTTAGTTCTCTTAAAACCCTTTATTGTTTAATGATAATGGGTTTTTTTTTAGCTTAGAAACCTACTTTGTTATATCTGCTTTAAACAGAAATTATTTACTTTAAAAATAAAAGCAGTTTGTGTAAAGCCAATATTAACAAAGGATTTAGGGCGGGGCACTGTCGAGGTAGTAATTGGATTGACCGGAACTCCATTGTCTCCCTTAAGTCAGGCTGTGTTAGCTGGTTCTGGAACTTCTTTTTTTTTTTTTTTTTTGGTTCTTTTTTTTTTGGAGCTGGGGACCCAACCCAGGGGCCTTAAGCCCCCTAGGGCAAGCGCTCTACCGCTGAGCTAAATCCCAACCCCTGGAACTTCTTTCTTGTTGGTGTTACTAAAATGTGGTTGCTTAAACATCCAATCTATCGTCACGAAGATAGTACTGAGAATTACAGCGTGTCCTGTTAGACTGTGAAGATGAATCCTTGTCTGTCTGTGAAGTTCTTAGTCCCCCAGCATTACTAGGAATTGTAATTGTATGTGTGGTTGTAATTGTAATTGTGTAAGTGGTGCTGGGAGGAAACAAGGAAAAAGAAACCAACAGAGTGATGGTAATATATTAGCAATCGGTGCAGCGATGGTTTTTAAATGATGCGATGGTGAGTTTTATATTTGTGAGGAAGATAGAGGCCACGTTAACAACCAGAGCGTATGTGGATGGCATGTGGCTGAGCTAGACCAACCCCCCCATAGTTGTTTTGTTTGTCTGTTTGTTTGTTTGAGGAACAGGTCTCCCTCTATAGCCTAAATGGACATGGACTTCACTCTGTAGCCCAGGCTGGCTTCAGACTGATGGCAGCCCTGTCTGTGGCTGGGATTTCAGGTGTCTTTCTCAGTTAAAAACCTGAGCCCCTCACATTCAGCGCACCCTTAAAGGCTTTCTAAATTGAACCATTTTGCACTTTTCTTATCCAGCACCTTCTAGGCTGCCTGCTCAATAGTTAAGTCGCTTAACAATGTGGGATGGGTCTTTAACGATCGGTCCAGTGAGGCAGACAGTGTACCATGGTGGTTAGAGCATTCGCTTGGACTGCAGAGCCCTGGAGTCAGGCCCCAGCCCTGCGGGAAACAACCCCTGCAGCAGCAAATGAATGAGTAAGAGGCAAGAAACTTGGACCCAGGAAGTTCTGGCTCTGTTTTCCTTTATTTTGGTTTGCTGTAAGAAAATCCTTATAAAGTTATGTTACCATATTTAGGTGCTGCCAATAGATGTAGTTAAAATATCAACTTTATAGTCGGTAATGAAAATACATGAGAAAAAAACATTGGGGTTTCTTCTCTGGATTGTTTGAGACAAAATGATTTCACTTAAAATTTTTTTGACAAGACAGGCATGTTGGCACACGCCTTTAACCCTGACACATGGGAGGCAACAGCAGGCTAATCTGTGAGTTTGAGGCCACCCTGGTCTATAGAGTGAGTTCCAGGAGAGTCAGGGCTACACAGTGAAACTCTGTCTTGAAAAACTAAAGGAGAAATTAGCATTAGAAACCATGAACATAGCCAGGCATGGCGGTGTACACCTTTAGTCCCTGTACTAGGGAGGCAAAGGCAGGCAGACCTCTGAGTTTAAGGTCAGCCTGATCTACAAATCAAGTTCCAGGACAGCTTAGGGTACACTGAGAAACCCTGCCTCAGGAAACAAAAGAAAATAAAACAAAAAGAAAGAGAGCATAAGCATTTAAAGAAAGGCCACTACATTGATTTTTACTTGAACTTGAATGTTATGTGTGCGCCTGTGCGTCTGCACCACAGGCGTGCCCGGTCCTCTGCAGAGGCCGTCAGATTTCCTGGGACTGGACATAGGAACAGTTAGAAGCCGTGATGTGGCTGCTGCAGATCGAAGGTCAGCAAGTCGTCCTAACCTCTGAGCCATGCTACAGCGCCGTACGTGCTCCCTCATTTGAGACAGGGAATCTCTCTTCACTGCCTAAGCTGGTCTCGAACTCCGGGTCCAAGTGGGCCTCCCACCAAGTCTGCAGGAGTGAGTACCTTCTCTCACATCCTTGCCAGCTCTTATGCACCATCTGTCTCAACCGCCTTTCTTACCCACGTGAGACAATGCCGTGGGTTCAGTTTGTAGTTGTCCTAAAACCAGTGAGGTTGCACATCTTTAACCGTGACTTAGCCGTCCATGTGTCTTCTTGGAAATGCCCGTTGCTCTTACACTGCTGTCTCTAGTTCAAGATCAGGGCTCTAGGGATTTTGCTGTCTGTGCTGTATCAGTATTTGTTTTATCTCTGCTAACAGTCCCAGCTCTAGAGATAATGAGGATCGTATTAGAATATTCTGCGTTCACTCGTTTTTGCATCCCAGAGCACATCACATCGATGCCGCCATCCAGGGTCACTGAAGCAGGCCGAAGTGTTTGCACACACTGTCTTATCCTAGGTTCCAGAAAGCTCTGTCGTGTATTCACTGCCAGGTCTTATGGCACTCTCTTGTATCTTACCACCTCGTTAGTGCGCTTCTCTCACCTTTGACTGTTGGGGTGTTGATTTGGGGTATTTACTGGCCGTTTGCTTTAGAAATTGTTGTAAGTGGGGTTGCAGGTGCTGCTCCACTCATCACCGAGTTACCCCCAGTGAGCGTGCTGTGACTTGACCATCAGATGGGCAAACCCCGAGAGCTCCTGGAGGATTCCGTTTGCCCACATCTGGAAGAAGTATTGAGAATTCAAACCTCAAAGTACAATGTCTCCTTTGCTTTCATCGTAAATAACTTCTAAACCCATAAGCTCAGCTGTCGCTTTGGTGACCTGCATGGTTCAAGGTAGTTTCTCCAGCTCCACAGTGCCCTCTTCTGTTGCTTTTGTGTAATGCCCCAAATACTGTACCGCTTTTCCATCCCTGCTCCCCCACGCTCTTATCTGGATCTTCCCTTTTACTTCAAGTTAGCTTTCCTAGCGCTCTCGAAAGCTTAGCGTCTATGCATTGTTTTAAGTTATAATTTGGATTCCTTGAGGGAAAACAAAGAATATTCCCAAACTTTAAGTATCAGAGGTTTTTTAACTTAATGTACAATAATAACGAAGAGTATGAATGGATTTTTTTAAGTATGTGGGATGAGGTGGTTCAGTTGACAAATGCTTGCAATGTTGAGAGGAAGGACTCCAGGGGTGCCGCAGCCCCCAGAGACCTAGTAGACTTCCGCGTGGCCATCAGGATGATGACAGGAAGGAGCACAGGTGAGGCATGTTCATACATAAGACTGGGTGTAGAGAATGCACGAGAACCAAGGGCTCACAGTGGGAGACTGTGTGCATGATCAAATACATCAATAACTAGACTTTAAAGAAATTGGGCCAGATATTGAGTTCAAGTTTACAGTAAGGGAATATTTTAACATACCTTGTATGCTGATTTTTTTAAAATATGAGTCACATAGAGTTTAAGACTATATAATAAACCAAGGACCTTGGACTATGGTCCCAGGGCAGACAGGGCTGTTTGTTAAGAGCAGCAGATGCATGTATTGTACAACAGATGGGCGGAGATCTGCGCCACTGACTGAGTGTCTTTCGTGTGCCGGATATGATTGTGACCCAGGATGGGGACAGAGGCTCTCTCTCAGCTCTTGATTTAGTGGATGTGTTTAAAGATTCCAGCTTCCATCATAGGAAAGTGAGCTTATAGTCTCGGCTACTTATTTGATTATTTATTATTTACTTTTGAGGTGGGGGTCTAGCTATGTACCCCAGACTAGCCCGAACTCTCAGTCGTTCTGCCGCCATCTCCTGACACAGGCTGTGCCATGGTGCCTGTCTCTTTCAGTTCTTACGCAGAAAGTGCTGGAAGTCTAAAACCAGGTCTCTCATGAAGAAGATGAGGGGGTTTGAGGGGTTTGGATGAGAGTTTGAAGTTCTCTCACTGCGTTTGCACCTGCTGCTGCTCTGGGGTATCTCTCTGTTGTCCTGACCCATAGTGTGGCGTTCACTGCAACAGGACAGGGCTAAGCTGTCAGTGTTCTGCTCTCAGATGACAGAGAAACAGATGGAAACGGTTACGATAGAAGTGCAGAATTGTTTGATCTGATAAAGTGGTTATCAGTGTAGTAAGTACATCTGGAATCATGTCTTCCCCTGAGTCTTTCTAAACTGAATGGAACAACAGTGTGGAAAGTGCAGCACACAGTAGGGCTGAGTGTGCTTCCACTTAAGACATCCTTCTGTACTGCTTGGGATCTTCTACTTTATCCCCCGCTTCCACTTCTACAGAGCAGAGTGTAACTTGATCTTGGAAAGATAGTTAGTACTGTAAGAAAAACGAAGCTACGTGAGCATGTATGTTCTAAATAATTGTCTATTTTATTTGATGTGCATTGGTGTTTGCCTACATGTATGTATGTATGAGGGTGTCGGATCTTGGATTTATAGACAGTTATGAGCTGCTGTGTGGTTGCTGGGACTTGAACCCAGGTCCTCCAGAAGAGAAGTCAGTGCTCTTAACCACTGAGCCATCTCTTCAGCTCCATGAGAACGTATTTTTACTTTTTGTATTTGTTTTCCATTGGTTTGTAGTGATGATCTTTATTTTTAGTAATTGTTTCTTTTTTAGTTTAGTAATTTAGTTTCTTTTTTTTTTGGAAACTTACAGATATATTGAAGTTTTTTTATTTACAAATATTTAGGTATAGTTATTTGCATCTTATTTTACTAAAGGGGTAAAAACAGATAATGCTTCTTGCTGTGTCCTCTCTCGTTCTTGCTGTCCCCTGTCTGTCTCTCTCTCTCCCTCCCTCCCTCCCTGCCCCCTTCTCTCTCTGCTCACTGGTTCTATAATGAATTTTGTTGTGTTGCTAATTAGCTTTTGGTAATTGGTTCCTTGTTCATGCAAAGCCCTGTGTGCAATGTGTACACTTTCCTCTCATTTCATCAGACTTGGTTTCAACTAACAGTTTTTAATAAAACGCTATATGGTCACAATATAACATTTAGATATACATTGATCTTGCTGGTAACGTTCTTAGCTCTTTTATCCTCCTTGGAGACATAGTGCTCAGTAGTGTAAGGAAACTGGTCCTTGTTGACTGTGGGGGTGACTGTAGTTCAGGAGGTGGCTCCTTTTCCGTTCTGAGTATCAATGAGCACGCAATCACATGCAAGACTGTTTTCAGTCCTGAGTAGAAACAGCGTAAGATACTCACGACTTGTTTAGCTCCTCCCGCTTTCCCACTTAGCTCTGGAGTTTTCCGGGCATGGTCGAATGTAAATCTGTTGGATGCGTGTCTGCCTCGAGGAGGCCTCTGCATCTAGAACAGACTCTGTTAGCACAGTCCCGTGCTGTCTTTCGGGAGCCAGTTTTCTTCCCCAAGTTTGAAGTTATTCTCCATTGCCATCTTCTTTTCCCTCTATAATTTCTTTTGAAACATTCTCATCCGAGTTCCATCAAAAGACACGTTAGAAATTAACTACTTTCTCCAACGCTAAAGCAGCAGGTTTCCTTACTTTTGGCAGATCCCTGCCCTCCTGCTCTGTGGAGAGAGTGGGTGATTGGAGTAGGGTGTGTCTTCCCAGCTTAGGGTTTGTGTCTGTCTGACAGTGCTGACTCGATCCATGTGCGTCCTTTATTCTTTGTGCGCTCTGAGCAGCGAGCACTCATTTACTTGGCTGCTCTCTTAGTGTCGGCCATGGTCCTCATTTTCAGATGTGGCGGCTCCACACCAGAGCTCCTTCTGCACATTTTTGTTTCATTTTATTCCTTCTAACAAATTCTCAGGAGTTTTAGGTCAAAGGTTTATGGGTTTTGACACATCTTACATACTGGTTTCCAAAAGAATTGTGTCAATTTACAAAGCCACGATGAGTGTGCGATTGGATCCAATTTCAGCAGTCTCACCAAATGAATTTCAAAGCCTCTTTTCCCCCTAGAAGGGTAACTTAAACATTTTTGGGGACATGGTCATTTGTTTTTCAAGAATTTACTTAAAATGTAGGAACTACCAAAAACCTTGACACTCCTGACCCTAACTAGAGGAATGGCCACTGAGGAGATTTTTGATGTCCTCAGAGTCTCTCTGTATTTCTCTAAGTGCGCATACGGGCATGCACAGTGCTCATTTTACAGTAGCTTAGCATATGTGATGTCACATGCATTTCCCATATGCTTAGTCACACCTACTCTGTGCTGGCCATCGGCCGTTTTCTCTTTGCTGGACAGTTGGGAGGCCTTGCTTGATAGAAATGTGTAAGGTGGGTTGGAGTGATGTGATTTGAGTGGGTCTGTGAGGTGTGGCTGGCTGTGTAGATGGGAGGTTGTGTTTGAGACGTGCACAATTATAGACTTATGCAAGTGTGCTGGGTAGTTTGTCTAGAATGCTTACTAAGTAAATATTTGTACATATATACCTACAGAAAACAGCCACTCATATTTAAAGTGAGGGTTGAGAGGTCTCTGAGATAAAGGTAAAGAATGCTGGACATCATTGCAAATGGCCATGCCAGGCTGTCCCTGTGCTAAGCAGTTCCAGTCTCAATGACACAGGCAGTCTTTCATTTGATCCCCACCTCAGAGGAGCCTCTGATAGAGTAGGTGCCTTCTGACACAGTAGGTGTTTTATTTGCAGTGTCTGCTCTCCTTTTCTCCCCCTTTTCCTTATGAGGCACTGTCTCCTGGCCTTGAACTCCTGAGGATGAGCTGCTGCCTCATCCTCTCACATTCTGGGACTGCACACAGACTCCCTTCACACAGCTTCACAGTTCTTCTGTCACTGTCATGAACCAGAACTTGCAGAGCCATGATTGTGATGTCCTCAGCGCACTGAGGGTCCTTGGACTCCAGCTTTGGTTTTGAGGTTCATTTGGAGAAGTTTTGAATTTGTAATGATTAGAATTTTGTGGTTTGTATTTTTTGCTTAGAGGTCATAGAAGAATAAAGAAGGATTTACTTCTTGTGGCTTTGGAATTATTTTGTAACTTGAAGGCAGTATAAGATTTGAGAGATTATTTGAGAGGATCTTCAAATATTTTCCACTATTTCATAAAATATTATTAACTACTTCCAAATATGCATTAAAATATAAAGTATCAATACAGTGGACAATTAAGTTGCTTACATAAAGATGAACCAGTTGTTATCATCTATTTTTTTATTTGGCTCTGAGACTATTGGGATTCAGGAGTGTGTTGAAACGAGAATGGAGCCTGGGCACGCTGGGGTGCCCACCCACCATCTTTGTCAGTGTGGTAGACATAGCAAAGTTCAGAGCCAGGCTGGCCAGGGCTATGGACAGATACCTTGTTTGAGAAACAAAACAAAAAGCAAAAACAAACCAGAAAATTATTTGTCTGATTTTCTTTTGTTCAATACAGCTAAAATGTCTAAGTATTTTACTTTTCTATGTATAATAGAAAGGATAAAGTTAACATGTTTCACAGTTATTAGAAAAATTAAAATAGAGGTCTAGAGAGACGGATCAGCAGTGCAGAGTGAGTGCTCTTGCAGAGAGCTGGAGTTCAGTCCCCAGCCACAGCCTTCAGTAACTCCAGGGCATCTGAAGTCTTCCTGTGACCCCTAGGACACCTGCCTCGTGTGCATACCGCACAGGGTCCACAGAGTTAAAAGGCAAAAGAAATCCTTTTTAAAGATAAAAGAAAGACAAACGAAAATAAATACAGAGGTAGTGTTTCGGCTCTGATGGTGACAATGGTGTAGTGGCCGTGCAGACTCTAAGTGCATGGGTGGTAGCAGCCTATGGGAACTTTTATTTGTAGAAACACACACCATTGAACAAGAAAGCTTTTATCACACAAGAAGAATCTTGGGACAAAACAAATTGTCTTACTTTGAAAAGATATATTACAGCATGAAAAATATTTCATACAACAATATTTACATAGTGGTAAAACTTTTTATTTTGTTAATTTTTTTAAAAAAGATTATGTGTATTTAGGTATGTATATATGTGTGTGCATGTATGCATGCATGTATGTATGTATGTATGTATTTGAGGCCTCCCGTGGAGCTGAAGTTACGTGCTGTTGTAAGCTGCCTTGCGAGGGGATGAGAATAGCTGTGGAGTCCTCTGGAAGAGCAGCGGGCACTCAGAATCACTGAAATCTCTCTCCACATTTATAGTAAAATCTCTAATGAAATTTTCATTATCCTTTATATAGACCCCTGTATATTATGCACAAAATGAGTGTACAAATGTAAAGATTGTATCGGTTCCATTTGTTAAATGGCAAGAGTTGTGTTTGCTAACACAGGGAAGGGTTAAAGTGAGAAAAACCATACTTGTCAGAGCTAATGGCCTCATTCCATTTTAACACCTCTCCTCAGTGCACAGCCCTAATTGTGACTGACAGACACAATTGGGAATAGTTAGAAAAAATGGCAGCTCTGGACCAGTCGTCAGCGGGGTGAGCACTCAGGAAGTCCCAGCTCCGTGGTGACTCCGTGGTGACGGAGAAACGCTCATCTCTCATTTCCTTTCATGCCCAGTGTGTTGAGATTAACTTTAAAGGAGCATGCGAGGTGGGTCAGAAGATTGTGTCTACAATTGAGTACTACCTGTGTGTGGAGGCCAGCTCAGCAGGCGTCCAGTCATCAGCTAACAAGCCTTGCCAGCCCCTTGACAACTGCCAGATATCCTGTTGCAAATTAAATATGAAACAGGGATGGACTTAGTCTCGCATTGAAAGGATTTCTTCAAATTCAGCTTCAAGTGCAGTTGTTGGTGCATGCATTTTTATTAACGCTGGCTTTGTGGAGAAGGGAGCGATAGCTGGCCTGTCTCTGTGGTGTTCTAGAAAATGCCGTGGGAAAGTGAGTGCCGTGCAGTCCTGTACCTTTCCATGTCTACGTGGCACATACAGTAACTCTCCTGGTAAACAACTCCCGCAGGGTCGGTGGCCGTGAAAGTGCGGCCTGTGGTGAACTTGCTGCAGCGTGGAAAGGTCAAGGTTCTCAGCCAGTGTTTCCCAGCTGGGTTCTCCTGACGCTTTTCTTTTTCAAGTTTGTTTTCTGTGCTTTCCGAGTAACAAGAAATAAGCATGGTGGATAAGGTTAGACCTTGAGGGATAGAAGGCTGGATTCTGGATCTGAGGAAATTTAACTGTAAAAACAGCATCCGTGTGCATGACTGAAGTGTCATGAACACATCTGAGGGTTTCTGCACACTAACCCTTTGTTCACTTATTTGATTTGTACTTACTTTTCCCCCCACTTAAAAATTCAATAGCACTCGCCCTCTTCACACACGGTGCTGGGAGACTTTCTTGACTCTACGGCTGCAGTTGAAGTAAAATTCCGTCCTGCCTAGGAGGAGGGCTTGTACAGAAGGCTACTTGGCATGAGGGCCGTGCTCTACCACTGAGTTCGCCAGCCCTGTTCATTTTCTTTCTTTTCTCTCCTTTCCTTGTCTTTTCTTTTTTTTTTTTTTTGAATGTATGTAAATGTGGGCACACAAATGGCAAGACACAAGACACACATATGCAGAGGTCAGAGCAGAGCCTCGGCTGTCTACTGACTTTCTTCCTGTGTGAGATCGGATCTTTTATCGTTCCCTGCTCGGAATGGTAGACAGGCCTCCGTCCATCCCTGTCTGTGTCTCTCGTCTTGCTGTAGGAGCGAGGAGATTAGATGCCCTACCACATGCATCCAGCTTTCACACAGACGTTGGGATCCTGACTCAGCTCCTCACACTTGTATGGCAAGGCCTTTACCCCCTGAGCCATCCGCACAGCTGCATTTGCCTTGAGATAGCTCTGACTTACTAACTCTAACTTGCTAACTTACCAAGGCTGGCCTTAACCTCACTCTATAGCTCAGGCAGGCCTGAAACTTAGAACCTTCCTGCATAGTCTCCTGAGAAGCCAGGATTACTGACCTGTGCCACCAAGCCTAGCTCATTTATTCTTTGTAATAACCACAAAGTAAATGCCACCACGTCTGTGATAACAGTGCTAATTGTCAACTTCATGGTGTCTGGAATCACATCACCTAAGCAGTGGGCCTTTCCCATACACGGAAGGTTACCTTGCTTGTGTTCATTGATGTGGAAAGGGCCCTCCTAATGGGAGGTGGGAACTGTTTCTTGGACTGAGAGACACAGAGGGAGAGAACTAAGCAAGGTGGGTGGGGGTGTCATCTTGACTGGACGAGATGTGGCCAGTTCTCCCAGGTGTCTGCCACTGTGACTGGCTGTGCCTTGAACTTTGAGCTAAAAAATCCCCTTGTACTCTTTAGTTTCTTTTGTCTTGAGTACTTATCACAGCAACTGTAGAAGAAACTATGAGAGTTTTATTTATGGGTGAACCAAATGAGATGTGAGATAATAGCAACTTTTGAGATCAGACCTTAGTAAGTGGGGGGAGTCTGAGGCTTGAATTGAGGCAGTTTAACTCTAAAGAACTCTTTCTCACTTACTGGCCATTTTTTGTAGTTAGAATCTGTTTCTATGAGCGATGTTCCAAGAATTAATTATATGAAATCGACCAGGGTTTGCAGGGATACGTAAGATCCACTGAGAGAACAGCTACGGGCTTTACTTCACGTGTGGAGCCCCCTCATGTGCTGATTGCACCCCTCTTGCTAGCTCAGGTCAGTCAGTCGGCAGTAACACTCAGTGCTTTCTGTCCTCAGCGATGCGTGTGCATTAAACATGCACATCTTCCTCAGTGTGCATTAAACGTGCACATCTCCTGGTTGCTCTTTCAGGGGTGAGGAGGCACTGACTCACATTATTCTGTGCTGGTAGAAAACCCCTCCTGTCAGTTTGTGGAAGGCAAAGCCACAGCACCCAGAAAGCTAAGTCTGGTGCTAACACACCAGCCCTGCTCTATATTTTGTAATATTTAGAGATAAAAGTTTAACTTTGAGGCTAAATTCTCACTTTCCCCAGACTGCTATATCAGTGATAGTGGGCTTCAGTGTCTTAGGGAACTTTGTCTGTGTTCATCCTGTGCTAGGCTGTGGTTTTTCCCTCACAAAGATAGGGTTATGGTTTGGAAGCTGGCTTCCCAGTGTGGGATTAATGAGAAGTCCTTAGATCATTCAGGGCACTGCCCTCAGAAGGGATTAAGTTAGCTCTCCTGGGAATGTGAGTTCTTTTGAGGGAGTTGTTAGGAATGGGGATGGCCCCTGAATCCAACTATGGCTTCCTATTTCAAGATGTAATCTGTCTTCTGAGCTTGGTGTTCCACACTATGTCCCACCACCCAGACAGGTGAGGCAGAAGAAGAAGCATGATTTTAAGGCCAGCCTGGGCTGCAAAGTGAGATGCTATCTCAGAGCATAAAGATAAAATGGCTTCCTCCCTAGTGGGTCCCTGCTGTTGTGCTAGTAGGACCTCAGCAGTGTCAGGACAGGGTCCCTAGCTTCCTCTCCGGCTGGGCCTTTGAGCATCTAGAATTGTGAACCAAGTGAGTCTCTTCTCAGTTGTGAACGAGAGAGTCTTCTCTTTATAAAGTGACTCTGCATCCGATACTTTGTAAAGCCTTTCTGCCCTGGATACTCTGTGGTCGGATCAAAGGAGAGGCCCTTAGTATTGTCTACTGGGCTCACGTTGTCCTTTTCTCTTATTTTATGCATCAAGAAGTATTGCAAACACACAAAATATAAAAGTATTTTGTCCAGAAACAGAGAAATCTGCACTTCTGTGTTTATACATTCATGTTGGAGCAAACAGGAAAGAACAATCCTATAACAAGCAGACTCTATGGTTTGTTTACAATCAATGCTAAAGGGAAAGGTGACCATTATAAATGGGAAGTGAAAATGCTCGGCGGGCAAACAAGAGTTCACTAAAATTACATTGGAGGCTAGAAGGATAGCTCAGTGGTTAACAGGACTTGTTACTATTGCAGAGGACCTGGGTTCAGTTCCCAGCACCCATGGGGGAGGAGTCACAATCATTCATATCAACCAATAATCAATCACTAATTTCAGCAGATCAAATACCTTCCTCTGACCTCTAAGGGCACCAAGCATACATGTTGTGCACATTCATACATACATACATACATACATACACACATGCATATATACAGGTAAAACACATACATATAAAATAAAAATAAATCAAAAATTTTTCAGTTATATAAAGGCATGGAATATTGTGAAAGGTTCATTAAGCATACATTTAAAAAAGCGATTATTGCTGGAGAGATGGCTCAGTGGTTAAGAGCACTGACTGCTTTTCCAGAGGTCCTAAGTTAAAATCCCAGCAACCACATGGTGGCTCACAACCATCTGTAATGGGATCTGATGCCCTCTTCTGGTATGCCTGAGGATAGCTACAGTGTACTTTATTATATATTATAAAATAAAAAAATTAAAGAGTGATTAAAGGTATCTGGGGAAGAGACACCAAGTAGTAGGAAATCTAATTCAAGGCCCCCAACGGGCACATGCCTAGGGTGTTAGGGGAAGTCCAAAGTGGGCAATAAGACTGGGGCACTGGGAGGGGCACTGTAGGGGAGGTCCAGAGGAAGTACAATAGCTTCACTGGAGGCCAGGCGGGTATTTGACTCCCCATTGAGAGAGACTGAAGCAGTTTACTATGTTTAACATTCCAAATACAAGAGCAAAGGGATGAGACTTGACTGGTTAGCTTCCCATGTCTGTTTGTCTATCTGTCAGCTCTACAGGGAACTCCCAGTCAGTCCTCACTATATGCTCATTCATTTCTTCTCTCTCTAGGCTCTTTCCAGGCCCATATTATTTCACCAGAACTTTTTGTTGTGTTATGAGATAGGGCCTAATATAGCACAGCTTGGCCTCTAGCCTGCTGTGTAGCCAAAGCCAGCCTTCGAATGCCTGATCTTACTGTCGGTCTCCCAAGTTCTGGGACTGCAGGTATGTACAACATGCCTAGCTTCCACCATAAACGGTTAAGCGAATAACTCTAAAAGATAAGAGTGCGTTAGCAATGGTGCAGTCATGTTGCCATTCTCTAAAGATCAATGCTTCACAGATGTCATCAGGTGACAGTTCTTTCTCAGAGGTGAACATGGACATATTGTGACTGTTTCAGTCAAACTCTTGGTATCTCTACTTTGTAATGAGTTTTTTCCCCACCCTTTCGTCTCTTTCCTCTTTCTATCTTCATATTTGCTGCAGGTCTGGATTGTTTGCCCTCCACAGGCCTTCGCAGTCTGCCGTTCACTCACAGTGCCCTGACAGTGTGCTCACATGGTCTTCTGTATCCTGTACATTGATGGTGGTTCCAAAACCTTTGCATGCCACTTCAGTGGCTTAGTTGGGAATGTGTGATCTCAGCAGACGTCCATCCAGTCATTAGGTCACTTCGGGTTGTAAATAATGACAGCTCAAGCCTTTATTAGCTGATGTGCTCCTATGAAGAGAACTCCCCTGCATGTGCGCTGAGGACCTGGTAGTAACATGTTGGCAAAGCAGCTAACAAGTGGCTTCTCTGGTCAGTCATTGTTGTCGCTATAATAAAGTGACTCCTTGGCTTATTGCAGGTGGTCACCAACTAGTTGTGCCCATTTTTAAAATCATTCTGATCCATGGGTTTAAAGACATTTGATGGTCGTGATGGTACGCACCTCAGGAGTCAGAGGGAGGCAGCTCTCTTGAGTTTGAGACTAACCTGGTCTACAGGGTGAGTTCCAATACAACTGGGTCTTCATAGAGAAACCTTGTCTCAAGAAAGCAAAATATGAAAAAAGAGAAAGAAAAGAATTCGATGAGTGTCAGTCCAGCACAACTGTTACTGTCCACTGACTGTTTGGATTGTCTTGACTCAGGGACTAGTGGTCTGTAGGAGGCTCCCACTCTCTTACAAAGTCTCACTGGTTCACTGACAAGCACTGCCAAGATTTCAGGAAGTTTGTGGGCTGCTTGTGAAGCACAGTCCTCGTTAAAAGTCATGCAAACTGAAATAAGTTATACTAAAAGCAAGACACTCAAACCCCACCTCCTCTCAGTTCTTTTCTAGTTAAGCTTGCTGCACTGTGTAGAGAATGCCGCACAGCTGTCTATGCTCAACGGTGCTCAACTGCACATCTTACTGCTGGGCTGAAGCTGGCCACAGTGGGACGCTTGCATCAGAGGAGGCAGCAAGCGCCTCCATCATGGCCTGGCTTATTCTTTTGCTGATTTCAAAAGTGATGGTGAAAATATTGAAAATGCATATTGGGCTCCCATGAGTCTTATCTGTAGCTCTTTGACTGTAAGTCATGAGGGATATCCTTTTGGGATGCCGCAGCAAAAGGCCCCGTTCCTGTTACTGACATGCAGTGGGATTCTGACACTTGCCACCTTTGCTTCCACTTCAAGCAGAGGTCAGCAGAGTCCCTGGTTCTGTAGACTGAACTGTATTGGAGCCTAGCTGTGTCCATTTGCTTATGTATTGTCTGTGGCAGCCTTGGTGCTGCCTTGGCCAGGACTAGGTGGGACAGATAGTGAGTGTGTGACAAGCCTATGCTGTTTACCATCTGGACCACTGAGTAAACTTGCTCCTCTGGGTAAACCAATTCTATGCTCACATTCATTCTTCACTTGCCAACCTGAGTAGCTACTGAAACATAATGGTGGCAAATATCAGCAAAAGTGTTCTGTAACAATCGCACATATAGCACTCATGACAGCTATATTTTAAATTATGTTCTATGAATCCTTTATGCCATTAGAGCTTAAACATAGCAGGTGTGCATAGTGCCATGACCCAAAGCAATTGCTAAATGCTGACCAGCACACCCCTCTGTCTACTTGAACTGCCATCTAGTAAATGAATCCAGTAACTGATTCCGTTGCCAGAATGACTTTCCCTCTGAATGGGGAGTTGGAAATTGAGTGAGCAGAGAGAACCCTGAGTTTTAAAAGGAACATGTGATGTGTGTGAGACTCAGCAGGGATAGCTAGGAGCTCAAATTCTTGTCAACCAGTGAGTATACAAATATTCATAGTTTGTATCTTAAAGATTTTTAATTTAATATGTCTGAGTGTCTTGCCTACTCATGTGTATGTGTACCACATACATGCCTGGTGCCTACAGAGGTTAGAAGAGGTTGTCAGAGTCCCTGGAATTAGAGTTAGGAATGGTTATGAGCCACCATATAGGTACTAGAAACCAAACCCAGGTCCTCTTCAAGAGCAGCAAGTGCTTTTAACCTATGAGACATCTCTCCATCCCCATAATTTGTATTTTAAATTTGCTATTGATTTCTGTAAAACTGTGGCCCCTAAGCTGCCACAGTAGATAAGTAGAAGAAAACATTTGGCCCAGACCGTTAGTTCTGTGTATCCATTGTTGTGCTGGACACAGAAAGACATACATGCTCGATTAATTCAGTTAATTTTTATTGAACTCTTAGGTCTGTAACACACCCTTGGTAGTAGTGATGGATTGTACTATTCCAACCTGAACCTGCTTGACATCTCATATGTTAGTGAAGAGGACAGAGTTGAGCGTCTTGTGAATCAGATCTAGTCTCTAAATACTAGAAGAATGTTTCCTCGGCACAATAGCTGTGGACACATAGCACACTTCAGTTATTCCACATTTTCAATATTTCTTCTATAAGTTTCATACAGTTTTCATACAGTCTTTCTGTGTTTTGTAGGCTATCTATCTACCTTTCCATCTATTTGTCTGTCTATTTATCCATCCATCTACTCATCTACCTATCCACCTATCCATCCACCCACCTATCCATCAATCTCCATCCATCCACCCATCCATCCTATCCATGCATCCATCCATGCATCCATCCATGCATCCATCCATGCATCCATCCATCCATCCATTCATGCATCCATCCATCCATCCATCCATCCATCCATCCATGCATCCATCCATCCATCCATCCATGCATCCATCCATCCATCCATCCATCCATCCATCCATGCACCCATCCATCCATCCATCCATCCATCCATCCATCCATCCATCCATCCATCCATCCATCCATCCATCCATTTAAGTTCCATGGCCAATTTCAAGTCTACAGTGGAATGCTGTTGACTGTAGAAGAGGTCAGAGACTTTCGCTGTCACAGGGTCCCCAGTGTACCATTGTTGGGGTGGGAGGGGCTGTAAGACTTGTGCAACAGTGTTGTTAGTGATAGAAGAGTCACAAGCTTGTGTGATTGACCTGTCCTAGCACACACACCCCTGGTGATCCTGAGGAAGGTTACTGTTTACTCAGTTTTTTTAACAAAGTGATTTAGAATAAAAATAAAATGCTGTCCACCAAAGGACATGTGTTGTGAAGTGACAAGTCCTTCCAAGTCATGTACTCATCTCCTAGTTTTTAATAATATTTTTAGTTGGCACATATTCATCGTATATAGCACTCAGTTTCATAAGGACATTTCACTCAAAGGTAATGTATACTTCTGAACCCTCCCTCCTCTAGCAGCATCACTTCTTCCTTGCCATTTATGCTGTGTGACTAGATTTTGAGGAATATCTAATCAGATGGTTCATAAGACTGTTCATAAGATCATAAGACTGAGGAACCATTTTGAGCTTCTCTGTCGCTGGAGGGAAGGTAGACAGTGGCCTGTATTTAAAATATTATGTTAACAACATTGTCATCCCCCACCCCCCACAAAAGGACCTGAGCACAGTATACTCCACAGTGTCCTGGAGTTCCCTCTGAGATGAACTTTAGTGGAATCCGTTCTTCTCTGTGTTGCAGCAGCAATTAGTGCAGGAAGCACCCTGTGTCGAGGAGATAGACCACTTGCTGGTCCCTAAAGTGAGTGACGGGGAAGGGGGAGAGAGGCAGAACTCAAAACCAACCAACTTCATATCAGGATCTTCACCGCTGGTCACTCCTCCCCACTGCCCCGGGGCTGAGCTTGCCCCTTTACCCATTGGAGCTCTGCTCCCTGAGGTGGGAGTAGCAAGTTCTCTGGAACTGGAGGCGGACTTGGCCAGATGCCCGTGGGATCGCAATGGCTACTCCCAGAGTGGAAGGCTTGGTGCCGGCCAGTCTTTGGAACATTAAAGTGGACACTGGATAGTGTATTATGTGGAGGACTGTCACAAGACTCTACTCAGACCTGCTCTAGAGTTTTAAAAAGCATTTTGATTTTATGTTACCTGAATTCATCATCCTATTTGTAGTTATTTCATGAAAGGGCAATTGTATTTTGATCTGAGGGAAATCATGACTTTTCCTTTCACACGGGTATGAATATGCAAGCAGAGCTCTTGGCTTCCTCTGTGCTTGTGACTGTGACTATTTACCCAGTACATTAAGTGATGTTGTTAAGGTCAAGAGAGAAAGCGATAGGACCCTGAGCACTGGAGAGGCTGGGAGACCACTGCTCACTCTGCCTGGGAGCTGATTGCCAGCTCTGACACCCGCGGCTCCCAGCATTCCTTGGCTTGGGTTTTGTTTTTTGTTTTTTTCTACTGACCTTAGGGATTTCTTAGAAACCTTATGTCAGTTGAATTACTTGAGTGGGGAAGGTAAGATAGGAAGAGTGGAACTTGAGGTTTACAGGGTAGGCAGATTACAAACAGCATCAGATGTCTTCACTAGCAGATTAACTTGAGCTCTGCTTAATAACAGATTGGAATATGAAATCATTTTACTTTCTTATATACCAGGGTAAAAGAACGACAATTTTGAGATAGTGATTGACCCGGGTGTTAAGGGCTTTTCCTAAAGAATTTTAGTAGTAGCATCATCAAATCCTCATGTTTAGTACATATCTACTTATTTACAAGCTCTCAAAGAAATGGTGGCATTACCAGTGGCTTATAGCAGGCCGATGTCATATAGACGTGTGTGCTTTCTATTTTTCTGTTTGGTAGTTGGTGTGTTGGGATAGTCTAGGGTCCGTAAAGTTTGTACCTGCTGGCACAGGATTGCTTATTCTCCAACACACTTTGTTTTTCCCCAGCTCTCCTCCTCACTCATCAGCTAGAAGACTCTAGACCTTCTTATTCTACTGAGTGGGGGGAGGAAAGCCTAACCTCAACCCCTAAGTCACTGTTTCCCAGTGAATGTTTCACAGATGAGAATTCACCTCAGGGTATGTGAGTTTAACACATAAACTACAGTGATGTTAATTTTTTTTTTAATTTTTGTAATTTAATTTGTTGGAGAGGAGGTGACTGTGGAGGTCAGCGGACAGCCTCCAGGAGTCTCCTCTTTCTTTCTGCCATGTGGGTTTCAGGGATTGAACGCATGTTAGCAAGCTTGGTAGCAAGCACCTCTGTCCACCGAACCACCTTGTTGGCCCTGTTCTTTTCATATCTGTTTACTTCAACATCATTTTTTATCATGAGATCTACTGGTACACTATAGAGATCTCTTTGTTGTGTTTTTGATTTTTGATCATCAGAGATAGTACATTTTATATATTTTAGTACAAATTGGGATATGAAATTTTGAGACAGTACCTTTGGCCTAATTTACCTGAGTCTGGTTTTCTTTGTACTACAGTGACATAGAGAACCGAATGCTCTTGGAGTCTATCCCTTTGTTTTCTAGTGCAGTTAAAACAAGCCGTTGTTGTTGGTATTATATAAAGAAAGAATTCTGGCCTCTCTCTTCTGTGTGTGCACTGTGGAGTGACCCAGAATGACCAGGCCCTTAGAACCCACCTCCTATAAGAAATGCAGCACCTCGAATGGGGTTTGGCTCAGTTGGTCTAATACTTGTTTGGCATGCACAGCGTTCTGCATTCGAGACCTAGCACATCACTGAAGCTGGTCACGTGGGCTTACCAGTAATCCAGCACTCAGACAGTGGACAGAAGAGCATCAGAAGTCCAAGGTCTTGGATTTAGGGGGACTTTTACTTCATGACCAGACTCCCCCCACCCAAATCACAAAAGTGTTGATGGAAGCCAAAAAATTAGTGCCTTGTAATTTGTTGTAATAAAGCTGTCTTTGGTGTTCTCAGAGAGCACTTAATCTCACAGGCGTGGTGTTACTTCAAGTAGGTGTGGCACTCAGGACTGATGCTTGCTAGTATCAAGTCTACGTGGGAACTAAGTTTCTCTCAGTACCGAATGCTTCCCTGTCACTCCTGTATATTACTTCAAGAATGGCTGTGCAGTCCTCACAGCTACTCTGAGGTTTGATCCTCATCCTCATTGTAGGCAAAAACCAAAGCTAAACCCGCAGAGGTACAGGGAGTCACCTGACTGGCTAAGAGCGCACTGGTTCTTACAGTGGAGATCCATGTACAAAGCCAGGCTTGTGCAGCAGCCTGAGATTTTGTTTCTTAATTTTGCAGTGAGTAAGCGTAAGGCAACTGGGAGTGTACAGAGATTCTAAAAATCAGACCGTCTCTCCTTGTTTGGTTTAGATGACCTGAGTGTTGGTTCAGAGGGCACCAAAGCCAGTTTGCTTGCTTTTTCATTTTCTTCAGGTTGCTCGTCACACACTGTCTTTCAGCTGGGCTTTTCTGGGATACCGTACCAAGAATTGTACCCTACCCTCTGCACATGGAGACGTGCCCTTCATCGCTGCTCTATGGACTCTGGATTCCAGGAGAGCAGCACCACAGTGCAGAATCCGCTGACATGAGCTTTCTCTTCAGCTCATTCTAGGATGGGCTAGAATAATAGAGTAATGATGCCGTCTGCCTGTCTGTCCAGCACCCTTGCCTTCTAAAATCAGGGCTCAGCTGAAATCGCTCACCGTTTTCTGGGCTGATCACATTTCTCTCATTCCTAGCTCCCTGTCTTTGCTTGTCATTGGTCAGATCCTTCCTTCCTTCCTCCCTCTCACTCTCCCTCTTCTCCCTTCCCCCTCCCCCCTTTCTCTCTCTCTCTCTGTCTCTCTCTGTCTCTCTCTGTCTTTCTCTGTCTCTCTCTGTCTCTGTCTCTGTCTCTCTCTCTCTCTCTGTGTGTGTGTGTGTGTGTGTGTGAGTGTGTGTATATGAGTGTGGTGCGGCACGGATCCCTGTAGAGCTAGAATTGCAGGCAGCTGTGAGTCGCCTGCTGTTGATCAGAATTGAACTCAGGTCCTCTGCAGGAGCAGTGTGTGTTCTTTTGTGCTCTTAACCACTGAGCCATCTCTTCAGTCACCTGTCTTTGCTCTTGACAAAATAACTTTAAACTCTTTTCATTTGACAAGGAAATAGGAAGGAATTGGTTTGCTAACTGTACTGTATCCTATGTCCTGGTGAATGAGGGCGGCACCTTATTCTGTTCATTTAGGTTTTTTGCTTTTTTTTTTTTTTTTTTTTTGAGCTGGGGACCGAACCCAGGGCCTTGCGTTTGCTAGGCAAGTGCTCTATCACTGAGCTAAATCCCCAACCCCTGCTTTTTGTTTTTTTAACCTCCCTCGACCAGGGTGTACCCTGCCGGAAAGATTTACTTGGTTCTGCCTTTCCTCTGTTGTTGACTGTTTCAGTCCTGCACTTATAACACAGTGCTTAATATATACAAGTGTCTTTTGGGTAAGCTGCCCTTCTCTTGAGAATTATTATTACGCTATAATAATTATTAAGCTAATTATTGTGCTTAGTGACATGGCATTGCTGTCTTTTTATATATATGTTATTCATTTTATCTTACGTGTGTAAACGTTTCACCTGCATGTATGTATATACTCCACGGCTGTGCCTGTCATCCTCAGAGGGCAGAGAGGTCGTCCAGGGCCCTGGAACTAAGGCTGTTGAAGAGCCCCATGTTAGTGCTGGCAATGGAACCCAGGTCCTCTGCAGGGCTTCTAGCCTCCGAGCAGCTCTCCAGACCCAGCACTCGTCCTGCCCTGTCACCGTACAGTAGATAAATTAGTACAGTGACGCACGGCCACTACACACACTGAACTTTAACATTTTCTGTAAAGCCGTGATCCTTGAAGCTTTAGATTGCTTATTTAATCTATGCTATAATAAATTTTTTTTTAAAAAAAGCATGAGTTTATTGTCTTCCAGAGTAATTGGTAATTCAGGAACAGGAGCAGAGCGGTCTAGCCTTCCCATTTCTGGCTCTGTGCTGATGGCTTAGGGGGTGCAGTGAATGCTCAGTTGCCCTAAGAATTCTCAGTGGAAAGCACGCAGGCTTATGTCTGCCAGACGCTGTGTGCAGCCCATTCGCTCACCAGGATTTGCAGGCTTAGCACTAGGTCACACTGAATTCCTCTGCATGATGTCATAGCTAGTTTTTAAAACTAGAGTTTTAGTTATTGGTATGATTAAAAAGTAAGAGGTACATAAAATCTAATGAAAAACAGGAAATGGGTAGCTGATCCAATTAGCATCGTTTTAAATACTTGCGTATATTTTGTTTAAACAGTGACTAACTCATTATTACATGAATTCTGAATTGTTAGTCTATAACTACTTAACCAATAGGATCACGTTCGTGGCCTGAGTCAGAAAGGGCACTGAACTGAAAGGCTTCACTGACACTTGGTTACGTTCAAGTATAGGTAATAGCATCCTGGACAGGAACACTTGGGAGCTGGGGAGCAAAACGAAATCTATAAACCGAAGGGGCCCTCGCTGAGTTGCTGTCAGTCATGATTCTGGAATTCTTTGAACTATGCATATTTATTAAGTCCTGGTTTAAGAAAATCTATGTTTAGTGAGCTTTATTTAAAAAGTTCTACTTTAGAACTGTTAGAATTGTTTACAGTAGCAAACATATAGAAGCCATATCATTCTCAAGATTTCTCCTTTTAGAAAGGATTTTTTTCTTTTGGTTGAAGACCCGGGTTTTACCTACCAGACAACGCCAGATTCAGTGTGTGTTTGTTAAGACAGGGTCTCTCTGGGTAGACCAAGCTGGCCTCACACACACAGACACCCTCCTACCCTCCTGCCTTTGCCTCTGCTGGGATTATAGGCCTATGCCACTATACCTGGTAGATTCAGAGTTTTAATTGGGCAGGGTCATACACACACACACACACACACACACACACACACACACAAACACACACACACACACACACAATCTGTCTTGAAAAAAGCTTAGGGCCAAGGCGAAAGTTCTCCTGTGGGTTACATTGCTCCCCGAGTCATAACCACTGCTGCCCTCCAAAAGTAAGTCAACACTTTGGGTTTAAAGCTTTGGTAAAGACATTTTTGTCTGTATGTGCTGTTTTATCGTTAAAAATTCAGATAAATGTGTGACCCTCCCTTCACCTTGCTGGCTGTGGAGGTCAGCAGAATGGTTGCAGTTTGAGCATTCTGACTAGCAGGCTCAGGTCCTTATCGAGGAGGAAGCCTGTCAGCGTCTGTGTGGCCCAGCTGCAGGCCGCAGCAGCAGCAGGGGCCGTGCCATGTCTGTTCTGTGACCCAGGCATCATCGTGGACATCGTGGACTTAGGCTTCTTGCTGGGCCAGGATGATGCTGGCTCACTGTGCATGCTCCTGCTTGGCTCTAGAATTATCCACCTCTCAGGGCAGCCTTGGCTTTACCAAGCTTCTGTGGAGAGGTGTCTGTGTGTCTGGGGGTTAGTCTTTTCCTTCATCGCCTCATAGATACCGCAGGACTGCCTGTTAGCATCCACTTCCTGTAAGAAGTCGGGAGCCTCTGCAGTGCTGTGTCACGGCTCTACGTGTTGTTGTTGTTTTGTAAGATAGATATTTTTCTTTTTTACTTAATTCAAGACTTTATAGTTAATTTTCAGCAGTTTGGTTTCATCCTCTTATGCTTGAGAAACATACATTTTCTTCTCTAGTCTGTCATCTCTTTGTGAGACCTCAGTTAGGCATATTAGAGTTCATTCTTTAAGATTTATTGTAACTATGTCTGTGTGTCTGTGTGGGCATTGTGCTTCAGATCCTCTGGACCCGGAATCATGGATAGTTGTGAGGCTCAAGACGTAGCTTCTAGAACCAAATCCAGGTCCTCTGTAAAGCAGTGCACACTCTTAACTGCTGAACCGTCTCAGCAGCCTCAGGGTTAACTTTTGTGTTTTGCTTTCTTTGAGACAGTGATCAGGAGCCTCTTTTGATCTGAGTGAGACTCTGACTCCTTTTCTTTGCTATATACGGCAGGCTCTATTAGCATTTCTTCCTATAGCTAATAAGTCCTAATTATGTTTCTGACATTGTTAGTCCGTAGAAGAGTGTCACCAGTGAGGGCTGATTTTGGTTGTGTTGGTTGATTGTGTCGGCAGGAAGTTAGTTCGGATAAACTCAGACTGGCAGCTGTGTGTCCCAGGCTGAGCAGCAGCTGAAGTCTGGTGGTTCCATGTGGCCGTGGGCGCTCCTCTTGTTTCTTCTGAGATGGGCTATCATTATGTACTCCAGACTGGCCTTTCGGCCATGGTTGTCAGATCTCAGCTCCTGAGCTCTGGGGTTGCAGGGGTGCTGTGCCTGTCACACCTGGTGCTTGCTTGGGACCCTGCTTTTTAAGTCCTGATTGATGTATGTCTGGTGTGGCATAAAGCCCATGTGTTTAAAGTCTATGTTTTGATAAATTTCGTGATGCGTAAATACTTCTGAAATCATTTTCCCAGACAAAATGAGAAAAGAGCCATTTCCCCAGGAGTCTCCTCTCCCTTTCTTTCCAGTTGTCTCCAGATAATATGGCCGGCCTTCATTGAAAACATCTCTTTTCCCCATTCACTTAGTTACACTGAAGCTCATCTATGTTGTTGCAAATGACTATACTCTGGTCTATTAGGGAGGAGCAATTTATTTATTATATATATGCAGCACAGTTTATTATATATATGCAACACAAGTTTATTATATATGTAACACAGTATTTTATATATATGCAGCACAGTTTATTATATATACACAGCACAGTTGTTTATTTCCCCGTTCACCTGTTAATGGACATCTCAGTGGTTTCTTGTTTTACAGTTCTGATAAAGTTACAGTGAGCATTTATGCTTTCATTTATCTCACATAAATACCCAGGAAGGCGGAGAGATAAACTTTTTAATCTCTGATCTTGGGATCAGATATCATCTATGAAGATGCAGAGAGTGGTGGCAGACCAGCCTTACCTTACAAGTAGGCTTGCTCGTTAGACTCTTCGGAGCTCTCGCCACGAGGCCTTTGTCTGCCCACGTCAGACTTTGGTCAGCCTCGTGACTTCTGCAGAAAAGGCTCAGGGAATTTAGGGGCTGCATAAAATCTATAGGTCGGTTTGGAGAAAATTTCTGTCCTGGCAGTGTTGATCCTTCCAATTAATGAGCATGACTCAGCTCTCACTTCCTAGTCTTATGTGATTTTCCTCAGCACTGTGCAGTAGTTTTCAGTGTGCCTCTTGTACATAATTTATTAACTTACCCATAAATATTCTATATTTAATGCTACATGACCTGTGTTTTATTTAATTATGTACTTGGCTTAAGAGCCATTTTAAGTTCAAAAAGCAAAATTGATCTGAACATACAGAAACGTTTGGCATGCCCACTGCGTCCTCACCCACAGTCGCTGCCCTGACAGGCTGAGGATGTACCAGGGAGCGCACTGTTGCTCTCGCTCCAGCTCTGCACTGCACTTGGGTTCACCCTTGCTCTTCAGTGTTTCCATTTTAACCACATACAATAACACCATAATTGTTTAAAAGTTAGAGCTTGTAGTAGAGGCTAGCATGCCCCACTCCTGGTTGGCCCTCTCCCTCTCCCCATCAATCTCCTTTGTAGAATTTGGTTGTCCATCTCATGCTCCATCCTGAATCCACAGAGAGTAGCAGGGCAGTCGTTATTTACATCCCAGTGACTTAGCACAGGCCAGAGTCTGCCCTGAGACAAAAGGCCCCAAAGATGGGGCACTCCTCAGTGCTGACCTCTTTTTTTAACCGCAACTGTCTTTCAAGTCTGCTTGCTCTTCCTTGCCTTCTAGAACCTTCAAATACTTGTTTTCATTGTTTTATCCAGAGTCCTTATTACCCAAGAAAGGCTTTCTCTGATATGCAGGTACACTTTGTAGGAGCTAGACTCTGACCCACAGGTTTTCAGACTTGTGTTTCAGAACCTTACTCTGGTCCTGGGACACTGATGGCCACTGCTCTTTTCCAAGCCTTTCCCCGGTATGTAACTGACCTTTTTGCTCTTTAAATGCTCCAAGGAGTTTGTTGTTTGTTTTCCCTTTCTGAGGTCATCGGAACATCTTGGTATTAGTCTCTCTGAGCTGCACCGTGTGGCTCAGTGTCCTTCAGGAATAGGCAGTTCATATTGTACGGATCGACTGCTCTTAGTCTGCCTTACTGTGGGCTCCTGCTCTCCACCATGCTGGGACCACTTTGCTTTTCTTCACTGTTTGTCATCTCATGTCATCTCATGATTCTGTGAGGCTTAGACTTTTGCTTCTTTTTACCTTCTGTATTGCAGACATTACCTTCATGGGCTGCTATGTCGCTTTCTAATTCAGTCTTTGTTTCCAAAGTATCTATTTTGTTAATTTTTTTAGATTTATTTACTCTATGTGTATGAGTGTTTTGCCTGTATATATGCATGTATATGTGCCATGTGTATGACTGGTGCCCAGGGAGGTCAGAGAAGGATCTCAGAACCCGTGGAACTTAAGTTAGGGATGGTTAAACCACCGTGTGGCTGCTAGAAACAGAACAAGTGCTTTTAACCTCTGAGCCAGCTCTCCAGCCCCTCTATGTAGATAGTTTTTTAAAAAAAAAATCACTTTGTGCATGTTTAAATTTAGAGATTTCGGGTGCGTATCCTTTAAAAAGTGTAGATAATTAAGAGGTAGAAAAAGTGGCTTGGAATATTATACAAATAATAGTGTAATAGTGAAAATATACACAAGCGTGCATATGCATGTTCCCTCTCTCTCTCTCTCTCTCTCTCTCTCTCTCTCTCTCTCTCTCTCTCTCTCTCTCTCTCCTTTGTGGACAGAAACATTCATGAACTTCTCCTCTGGGGAGGGAACAGTAGAATTCGGATCCCATCCCACAATCGCCTTTCTCCTTGCCTTTTGTAGTCCACCATGCCTTTAAGTGGGAAAATCTCACCACTTGTCTAAGTTCTGATCATTTGGAAGAAAGTATAGCCTTGTAAAAAATTAATTTCTGATCCTCAGGATATGGGTGTATTCTATTTACTTTTATCTCTATTACAATTCTCTGGCACTTTCAGAATCATTCTTTGTTTCTTCTGTTTTTCCTCCCACTGACAATGTAGAATATAATTTCTTTACTTGTGCATAGCAGTCTAATGAAGGATGCTTTTAGTAGTTCATTATAAAATAAGAGATTAGATGTAAGTTTTATTTTTCTCTTGGTTCCCCTTATAGAATTGAAAACATTACAGATAGTAAGGTATGAAGACCTGTTGTTGAGAAGTCAGGTGGTAACTCTTAACTCTTGAAAATTTTCAGTCCTCAATAGGCCAGGAGCTGTTGAGCCTGACATCCTTCCGTCTGTCTGTCTGTCTCCTTCCTTCTCCCAGCTGTCAAAGCCCTTGCCCTAAGACTTGAAACTCTGCCTGATAGTTCCCGCTGCAGCCACTTTGTGCTTCAGAATGCACTCAAGGCTTTGCCGGTCTTGAAATCAGGTTCATCTCAACTGAGTTTAAGATCAAGTTGCAGCAGCAGCAGATTTTAGGTCCCTCTGATAGAATTAACCTATTTATTATAGGTAAGTAAAAGCCACAGAAAGTCTTCTGTAGTCTAGTCAGCTCGTAGTCAATAGTAATAATTGAAATCAATGTTTAATGTGATAGTTCAGAAACACTGGTTTGGTTTTGGTTGGTTGGTTGGTTGGTTGGTTGGTTGGTTGGTGTTTTGTTTTGTTTTTCTGTGACAGGGTTTCTCCCTGTAGCCCTGACTGTCCTGCAATTCACTCTGTAGACAAGGGTTGCCTGGAACCCAGAGATCTTCCTGCCTCTGCCTCCTGCGTGCTGTGCCACCACTGCCCGGCCATAAGCAGTATTTCTTAATGTCCTATCTTACAGTGTGAGCTTCAAAGCTCTGATCCCGTGTCACTTAGAGGCTTGTATTGTGATTTCTTAGAAACATCTGAGTTTTTGTTCCAGCTAAGAACTCCATGGTTCTTTTGTTACTGATAGCTGTTGTCTGTGCATCACCAACTGTGGCTAAGAACAAGGATGTTCTTGTGGAACTGTTTTCTGTGTTAAAGAAATATTGCTAGTTACACGAGATAAATAAAGTCATGTATTGTCTCTGCCTCTGAGTTGGTGTCAGTGACTCGTGTGGAGACCTGTTGTTAAGGAGTTGGGTGGCCATTTTCTATGGCATGCCAAGAAAAATATTCATACACTTAGTTGGAGATCCTAGTTTATTTAGCTATCTGAATTTTTTACTAAGAAATGTTGAATTATCCAAGTATTTCTAATATTTATCACTTAAACATGATTTGTCTTTAACTAGATTTATAGTTGGAAACTTTTTTTAATTCAGTTGTTTTAAAATTACAAATTTCATCAGAAGGCTTTTCATATGTCAGGTTAAATATTGGTTTAAGTTTAAAGTGACACAAGTTGAATTTCATCATTTACATTAAAGGCAGCACACTCTCCATAATTAGAGTTTGTTCTTCCTGGCTTTTTCCCCCACTGTAAAAATGTAATACTTTATGCCGGCAGGGTTCTATAACTGCCAGTAGAGGGCACTGTTGTAACACAAGAGAAATGTTTTGCTTCCCTAACTCCTTGTCTGCCTTTGCAATTTGCAGTGTTTTTAAAAGCAATATTCTCTGTGTAATTAAAATCAGTTCCCTGTATAATTAGCAGTCGAGCTGCATTCTTTGTGGCAGAGTTTGTTTGTGAATGGCATTATTTTTTTAAGTCTGTGTTCATCTATAGCCATGTGCCTAAACTGTCCCCTATTAAACTATAGGGAGTTGTGTTGCTTTTGTCTACACTAAGCATTGCTGGAGATGGAAATGTATAAAAATTACAGTAGGTTTCATTTAGGTCCTATGAGCTAATTATCCAGTAGGGAACATTTAAAAATCTTGGTCCCAGCGGAGTTAGTATGCTGTGGTCATGATAGGTGTGTTCGGTGCCCCGCATGAGGACCACTAGTATTCTCCTGGTGAAAGCCACTGATCAACCTAGCAAATTCGCTGATAACTTTCCTTTCATGCTTCCTTAAAATCATATGCCATTGATAGAGTTATCAAACTACTGAAAGTGATGTGGAAAGATGGCTCAGGCTGCCTCTCTTGCTTAAAGCTCATAAATGTCATACAGAGCAACTAACTGTGCACTCGTGGCCTGGCCACTGCTGGCTGCTGGAGGGCAGTGAGACGAGAGCAAGTCCCAGCCTGGAGTTCAAGTGTCAGGGCACTCTTCATAGTTTTATGGTTTGCCTCCCCAAGTAGTCTAAAATCAAAGAAAATTATTTCAACCCCAAATTATAAAGTCTTTTGGTTTTTGGAACTGAAACTTTATGACTAATATTTTGAAATTATTTCATTGTGTGCTTTAAAATTTGCAAGAGAAAATTTAGTTGGGAATCAGAAGTCTTAGTGTTTACTCTTTTCCTGAGTAGCCATGTAAAATGAAGGAGTCAGCATTTCCTTGGGAGTTTTATTTAACTTCACGAAGTACCCAGTTAAAAGGCCAGTGGTGACACAGTAGCTCTGTCTGGAGACAGGCTCCTAGAAGTGAGAGTGGGTTTATGTTAGCTCCCTCTGCGCGTGCAGGCTTTTGAAGCAGAGTGGGCCAGTCCACTTTGATATAGCTCTTTACTTTGATTTAAAAAAAAAATGTGGCGTTAACGTTTGAGAGGAGAGCGAGACTGTTTAAGGACACTGTCATAACTTAAAGGAAAACACTTGGAAATATCTTTTAGACATCAGTCTCTGGAGGTGTAATTTTGGAATATTTGAGTTTAATTAAAGTGAAAGCTGAAAATGTGAGGGTAAGTTGAAGAAGAATTCTGGTGTTTTTCGAGGAGTTTCTTTAGTGTTATAGCTGTCCCCAAAGTAAGACAGCTTCTTCCCTGTTGGTCTCCTGCTCCTTTGTGCTTCATGGGACTTCTTGAGACAGAGGCTTTGCTGTTTCTTGTTTAATATATATTAAATAGAGTAGAAAAAAATAACTGAATCTTGTTTATCTGGAGGCATAAAACTGTTGCTTTCCTATTTGTTATGACCTAAGAGGGAAGGAATAAAGCAAATTTTCCTTTTGTTGGAGTGTTTGTATTGAGTCCTGGGACTTGCCTGTATTGTCTTGTAATGGTTATCGCTGCCTTTTCTCCCACAGAGGCTATCAGAGGTTTTAGTCTGGGCTGTTTGTATTCAGCAAGGTCAAGATAAGTTTTATCTCCACAGATAAGTCAAGTGCATTAGGATCGATAGGCAATAGTAAAATTCACTGAAAATATTATTGCCAAGTTCTTAATGATTTTTTAAAGCTGTAAGCTAGTCGCGTGGAATATACCCATAGTGTTTTTATTTATTTTAAAGCTGTAAGCTGGTCGTGTGGCATATACCCATAGTGTTTTTATTTATTCGAATGGCACTGAGAGAGCATCATTAATTTTTGCAGGCTTTTTAAAGAGACAGGAAGCGATTAAAATAGCATTTTGGAAACCATGAGTTGCTCCAGATTTAGACTTATACTGATGAAGTCTGGGAGGCTGCTTGTTTTTCTTTTTAAAGAAAATGGCAAAAGAATAAATATTATAGAGGGCATTTATAAATTAAAAACATAACTTGAGTTTCCTTGTTAAAATAATCATTTTTGACTTTGTATAGATAGACATCTCACCCAGAGGCCTTGCCGCAGATTTTAATTTCTTTAGCTAAGGAGCTCTGCTGGGTAAAGAGACCATTATGAGGAGCCGTGAGCAGCACTCTGTACAAGCTGCTGCCAGAGTGTGATGGCGAAGACAGACAGAGCTCAGACACATTCACTAGCTCCTTTTCCACTCAGAGGAACACCTTTTTGATACATTAAAGAGTTTCGACTCTGTTTGTTTCAGTTTTCTGAGGTCAGATGACCATCAACCTAAGACCTAGAATGTACCTAGAATTTCTTTTCTTTCTTGGTAGCGATTCTGCCAGACGGCTCCCAGGCAGGAACCGCGTTAGAGCCACACTCTAGAGAGATTACACGAGACCCGGTCGGTGGCTTTTCTTCCAGTGCTAGGGAAAAACATCACTTCTAAACTTTACAGCCTTAGGAGTCTGTATTTTGTTATGACGGTATGAGTTTATGCTTCTTAATATCTAAAAATGTATGCTGCTCCCTCGTGCTCATTTAGAGATCAGTTGGTAGCTTTTCCTTGCTTTAAGGGGACTTTTCTTATCTTAGTGGGTAATTGAGGTGAGGAGACTGAGCCCAGCCTCGGTGTTGACTTCAGGTGTTTTTACTCCTATGCGGGAAAGCATGCCTGCCTCACTGCCCTAGAACTGTGCCTCGAGTGTTCTCTACTCCCCCTTCTCTCTCGGTCCTTAATACATGTGTTAGACCATTTCAGTAAAAGTTATACAAATACCTGACACCCTTCTAGAAACTGTTAGCATTTCCTTTAAAAGTTCCAGCACAAGATGATCCTTGGGTCCTATGCTTTCTAATTCTGATAATGTGGGTGCCACCGCCACCAGGTTAGTGATCATTTTTCTGGCTAAGCAATGAGACTGTTTCCTCAACACACACACACACACACACACACACACACACACACACACACACACACACACACACACACACAAAGATGTATCTTACTTCTGGATCCTCTAGATTGTGGTGTGAGAAAGAGAAAGCCCAAAGGCTGCGGTGGACTGCCGGGGCTGAGGGCCACATCTCTAGAGCGCTGGCGGGCATGAAGGGCGCTGTGGCCTCTAGCTGGAAAGTTACATGAAAGCGAGGTTGACGTCTCTTTTCAAAGTTATCTTTGTGTGGCGGACCTAATGTACCGTTAAGAGTTAGAGCTTTAAAAACAGAACAATGGTCCTTTTAAACTATATTTAGTGTAGTGAATTTATCCCCCAAACTCTCCGGTGTCTCATTACTCAAAAAAAGAAAAGAAAGAGGGGAAACGGTCCGGCCAGCAAAGAAGTGCATTGGGAAAATGGTCACTCTCTTTGAGGACATTTTAATTCAACTTTAATCAAGAGGGCAATAAAAGAGGAAACATTTTAAAGCTTGGTGTTTTCTTATAGGGTTGGTTTTACTGATACAAAATAGGCTGCAAACAGCAGTCGGGAGCTCACACTGCTGCGGGACGTGTTTGTAGTTGTGACTTGAGTGTGTTTGTCATGCCTAGTGTTGGCTTTGCCGTCTCTGTAGAATCAAGGAACATACCTACTGACCAGAAGCAGACATTTCACATGTGGTAAATAGCTTGGAGCACTCTTTATATTTTCCTTTTCTTTGTTCCTAAGTAATTATTAAGTAAAAATTTTAATAAGAGAAAGATGAGCGCACTGTTTAAGGTTAATTTTCTAAAACAGTCTAAAGTGTATTTTAGAATTTTAAGATAATAATTGTTTCCTGAAAACAACACTTTAGCTCCGTGTTTGGGGAATGCTCGTATTTTAAACTGTGAACCTGGTTTTCTCTACGCTGAAGTAGAAAATTTTATATAAAGCTACTTGGGGCAAGGAAGTCTAGGTGTGGCTGTTTTAAGTGTGCACTCTCTCTAGACATTTCCTGTTGGTTTCATCAGTGGACGACTTACTGTTGAAAGAGCAGCTACTGAATTGTTACCTTAGGAAAGATTGCTGATACATACTGTTCACGGGACAACAGAAAAGGACGGCATAGAAATCTGTGTGGTAGCTGTGCACAGTCATGAATGTAAATTGTTATGTCATGTCGTGTATAATCTGTGAATTTGGACATCGACACACATTTTCAAAAGTTGGGAAAGTTCCTTGGTTTAATTATTGTTATCACTGGAAAGATGTCAAGATCATCATTTCTACTTTGACTCTGCCTTAAGTGCTTTCACCACCTCAGAAAACTATTCTCCCTTCCTCAGATAAGTCGCCTGCGCACTGGGAAGCGTGCTTCTCCCTGTAGAACTCTGGAAATAGGACAGTGCCAGCCTGCCGCTTGGACCTTGATCTGCCTCCTTTATCCTCAGCAATCTAAATAACTCTGTCATCCTGGCTCGGGGCTCTTCGGAGTTTCCCTTCCCCGAACTGCTCACCTTGCTGTCTGCACTCGTTTTCAGTGGCGATCCCACACCTGACTTTTTTATTTTTGCTGTTACTGCCCTTCCTTCCTCGGGTTGTCAACTCTTCCTTCATAATGTGGCTATTGCTCCTGTCACATCACTGCATGTTTAGGTGAAAGCCTCAGAATATGTGAGATGGGGGCAGTGTGTGAGTCCTTAGAGATGACTAATCCTGATTTAATGTTTCTGAAGATCGACTGATTGTGTAGATTTGAGACGGATCCCGATGGGTGTTGAGGTGGAATACTTAGAGGCTTTGCCGTTCCTTTCAGAGTTGACTGTGTTTGTAATTATTAGTTAATTTCTCAGTGTTAAAAATCCCAAGTCAAATTGCAGACAATAATTGTCTGCAAAGGTTAAAGAAAATATAGTTGTAGTTTATTGCTCAATTCTTGAAGGCACAAAGGGGGAAACACAATATTATGGTACCTGTTTGTTTCTAAAACCTTGGACCATGAACAAAACACGATGCCATCTATAGTAGCGTTGGGGGTACTATTTTCATACACTAGGCAAGTACTGCCTTTCTGGTGTGCCACAGTCAAGTGCAGGAGTGTTGGGGCTGAGATGGACGCCTTTGAGGAAGGGACCTGACCAAGAACTACAAGCTGGTTTGAGACAGAAATAGAGAGTGTAGCCTTTACTCACACGACACATGTTCCTCCTCCAGACTCTCTTGTGCTATTTTAAGAGTGGCTGGCTGAGAGGAGCTCGTGTCTGATGGAAGTTTAGCTCTGTCTCCTGTGTCATGGTTCCCTTGTGATAGACTCATTACTTTAAAATCATTATTTTTCCAGTGTACATTTGAGTGCGTACTACATGCCACCAGTGTGCGTAATGAGAAGCCACAGGTGCTGAGCCTCTGACCTCGTGTGCAAGGCATGCTAAATACAACTTCAGCGGGTATGCATGGCTTGAACAAGGATTTCAGAACTTTTCCTGACAGAGGTGACACTTGAGTAAGGTTCCCTGGCTCTTAGCACTTTAGAGACTGAGGCAGAGTTGTGACTTGAAGGCCAGCCTGAACTACTCAGTGGCAGGACCCACTCAAAAAAATTTTTTTAGTTAATTTTGGGAGCCTTTTAAAAGAGTAATATATAAAATTTCAGATATAAAAGCTGATTAAAATACCTATCAATAATATAATAAAGGCTGTGAAATGTTATATAACACTAAAAAGGCTCTTTAGGAGCACAGAGTATAGAAAAATCTCTCCGATGTCAGTTCAATGATAGAATTTAGGTTCAGGCAGCCCCTGTGCTTGTGGCAGAGTAATGATCAGTCAGACCAGTGATCAGTCAGACCAGTGATCAGTCAGACCAGTGATCAATCAGACCAGTGATCAGTCAGACCAGTGATCAGTCAGACCAGTGATCAGTGAGAACATGGTTGGTTGGGAACAGTTACCACAGTTTTCTGTCTTCATCTGAGTATGTCCAACAGTTGTAAATGGATGTGCCTTGTGTGTATTTTTTCTTACTGTTCTTGGTGGTGGTGGTTTGTTTTTGTTTGGTTGGGTTTTTTGTTTTGTTCTTTGGGGGGTTTTGTTTTGTTTTTGAGAGTGGGTCTCTCTCTCTATGGCCTTGGGTGTTCTGGAACTCACGTTGTATACCAGGCAGGCCTAGAAATTAGAGAGATCCACATGTCCCCGCTTCCACCCTCCAATGCTGGGACCAAGGCATATACCAAGTGCGAGGCCCTATTTATTATATTTGACAAAAAGTTTTCAATCCTATCTGTAGTCCAAAGGTCGTAGCTTATGGGTAACCCTTTCTTAATAGACTATAATTGATCTTACTGATTTATCCTTGTAAGATATTTGGGTTACTTCAAATGATATACTGAAGTCTTTCTGATTTGAAAAGCTTAAAAATGCATAATATGTGTAACTCACCTGGCGTGGTGTTTATTCCTTTAAGCTTACCATTCAGGAAGGAGGGCAGGCAGATCCATGAGCTGTTCAATGTGTTCTCGTTTGGAGCTTTGTTTTGGCTTCTGTATTTTGTTAGAGAAAAGGCTTTGCTACTGTAACCCATAGTGAGTAATGGCACGGGTCTATTTTCTCTCTGTGGCTTTGTTTGTTTGCTTGATGAGAATAAACCTTTGATATAAAGGCATCTTTACCAATATGAGGACAACAAATTTATAGAGACGTAGTATGAGAATTCAGACTCAGGATAATTCTCTGTCCTTTGGGCACAGCTGTTTACCTTTCAGCCTTTGGTTGTGGCCTTTTGAGTGTTGATTGCTTTAGGGGCCCTCTGTATAAGTCCGAGTTGTAAGCAGCGTGCGTTGTTGAGGTGGTAGTATATGAAATGCATGCTTAGACAACGACTTCATGAAATTCATAGGCAAATGGATGGAACTAGAAAATATCATCCTGAGTGAGGTAACCCAACCACAAAAAACACACACATGGTATGCACTCACTGATAAGTGAATATTAGCCCAAAAGCTTGGAATAGCCAAGATGCTATTCACAGACCACATGACCATCAAGAAGGACAACCAGAGTGTGGATGCTTCAGTCCTTCTTAAAAGGGGGAACAAAAATATCCATAGGAGGGGATACGGAGACAAAGTGTGCATCAGAGACTAAAGGAAAGGCCAACCAGAGACTGCCCCACCTGGGGATCCAGCCCATATACAGCCACCAAACCCAGACAATATTGTTGATGCCAAGAAGTGCATGCTGACAGGAGCCTGATATAGCTGTCTCCTGAGAGGCTCTGCCAGAGCATGTCAAATACAGAGGTGGATGCTCGCAACCAACCATTGAACTGAGAATGGGGTCCCCACTGAAAATCAGAGAAAGGACCGAAGGAGCTGAAGGGGTTTGCAACCCCATAAGAACAACAACCAACCAGAGCTCTCAGGGACTAAACCACCATCCAAAGAGTACACATAGAGGGACCCATGGCTACAGCTGCATATGTAGCAGAGGATGGCCTTGTTGGTCACCAATGGAAGGAGAAGCCCTTGGTCCTGCCAAGGCTGGATGCCCCACTGTAGAGGAATATCAGGGCAGGGAGGTGAAAAGAGATGGGTGGGGGAACACCCTCATAGAAGGAGGGGAAGGGGGGATAAGACAGAGGAGTTATGGATGGAAAACTGGGAAAGGGGATAACATTTGAAATGTAAGTAAAAAAAAAATAATAATAATAATAATAATAACCAAGAAAAAGTTCTCTGTCATCCTAGATTTGGGGTAAATCGTCCTAGTACCAAGAAACTCTCGCTCGGCCTTCTGGGTGAGGAGGGAATGGTGACTCACTAAAAGTGGCCTTCATTGCCCACACTGTTGCTACCTGAAGCCAGGTGTTTTCTAATGACTGTGATCACCTTGTGCATTTCAGCAGTAGAGGTTAGGGTCTGGAGTGCAGCAGTGGACATGAGCAGTCAACGCCATACAGGGCTCCTTCCTGTCCAGCACCCTAGGACTCACTAGCAGTGCTCCGAGCCAACAGACATTGACCAGGGGGTTTTACACCATCCTCACTCTCTCCAGTTGTGTATTGATGTCATCTTGTTGCCATTGGTCCTGTAAGACCAGACCTTCATACATGTACTCATGCTCACAGTTACTTCTCTGCAAAGCAGCAGTGCCTTCCCATGCCTTGACCACCCAGGTCAGCAGAATCAAGTCCCTGCTGCTCATGTGCTGCTCATGGTCTAATTTGACAAACATTGGTTTTGAGACTGTACCATTTAAACTACGTAAGTATTAAAGATTAACATTCCTCATTTTCTGCAAATCCATTACATCACTGATTGAGGGGCAATGAGATCACTTAGGAAGTATTCACTTTACCAAATACTTTCCTAAAAAGTGATCTTTATTAATTAATTACTATTATTAATTAACTTTTCCCTACCACCTGACTTGATAGACTTAAGTGTCTTCAAGAGCTGTCTGTAATACCCCATGTCAACATATCAAAAATTGCATAATGCTCTTTAAAAGATATGTGCTGTAAAATAGTGAGATCTAACTAAATTAGCAAAGACCTAAGCAATGTAGACATTTATCTCTCAAATATACAAAATAGACAGCAAGTTTCAACACAAAATTTAACCGTAAAGTGTGAGCTTGATAATTGGTTTTTTTAGTATCAAATAGGTATTTGTATACGTTTCAAACAGAGAGAATAAGACATCTTTGGTTTCCGGAGGCCCCTCAACATCAGATACATTCGCATCTGTACATTTAAACAGTGATGGTCATTGTAAGGGGTCATTGGTGTCATGGTGGCAGAGGGATGGGATGGGAGCTCTGAAGTGAATTACCTTTCACAGTATTGCATTGCTGACCTGGAGCGTCACACAGGCACGGCCGTCTTTGCTGTCCACCACCTGAAATCCAGTTCACCTGTGTGACTTGGCCTAAAGCTCCCCTCCCTCTCTGTGCTCCACTTGACCCATAGAAACAGAAGCAGAGCTACGTATCCCAGCTCTCAGGCAGGGCTGTTAGAGACTGTTTAAATCAGATGCTGCTCTCCCTCCCTCCCTCCCTCCCTCCCTCCCTTCCTCCCTCCCTCCATCCCTCCCTCCGCCCCTCCCTCCCTCTCTTTCTTTTTTAAATCGAGTTCTTGTTTCCCTTTTTGTCTTTGAGATCCATTCCACAGAGGGATGTTTGAGACTATGTAACTTTGTTTCTCCTTGGACCTAAGTGTATATGTAGTGGGTGGATGCACACACCCGGGTTTGTAGGACAAGGCAACCTCAGCTGTTGCTCCTCAGACATCCATCTAGCTTTTGTGTGAGCCTCATTGGCCTGGAACTTTGTTAGTCCACACTGGTTGGCCAGCAAGCTCTAGGGACCCATCTGTCTTTGCCTCCTTCCCATCTCAACACAATAGGTATTATAGGTAAACATTACCACATCTGGCTTTTCCTATGGGTTTTGGGGATCAAACCCTGATGCTCACATCTATGAGACATTACCTACTGAGTGCTTCCCCATCCCTCTCAGGTTGTTAGAGTTATCTTTTATTTATCTGATGTAATTGTTATCTCTGAGGCTTACTGCCTCAGTCTGCTCACCTAGGTCTAGTCCTGGAAGCTCCTAGCCTCTGTACAGTGTTATCCAGGTCTAGAGTGTTTTCAGCCTCTGAGACTTACTGCTGAATATGCTCACTCACTCTAGTTCTTTCAGAACTCTTGCTGACTGGTCAACTCAGCTGTTCTGGTTCAAACTCCTCTTCAAGATGACTGATTTAATCTGCCCCCCACCCCCTCGGCCTCTCCTGAGTTGCTCTGCTTAGCCTCAAACTAACTTTAGCAGTATATTCTAATCTTCTGACTCCTTGTCATTCTCCGGCTTACTCTCTCTCCAGCTTGTCTCTAACGCTCTTCTGGTAAAACTGCCTCTCTTCCCCCATGCACTTTCTCTGTCTCTCTGCACTGCTCCCTTAAGTTGCCTCCTTTTCCTCTCTTCTCCTGAGAGTTGGACAGGTCCTATTCTGTCTGTCACATTGTTCTGATTCATCACTTTGTCTGCTACTTGGTTTGACATCACTTTCAACCCCGGTGCTTCCTTCTGCAAACTAACTTTACCTTCACTGTTTGGGATTACACTGCGCACTAAGGGTGTGTCTATTCCAGCCAGAGGGATTGAAGGTGTGCGCTAAGGCTGAGCCAGACCACAACAGGAAACAGCTTTTCCAGTAAATAACACAATCTCAGGGCTCACGGTATGATCAATATCCTGCAACATTACCCCTTTTTGTCTAAAGTAGAATTGTACACAGTTTAACTCTGTCTGTGCGTGCGTGTGCGTGTGCGTGTGTGTGTGTGTGTGTGTGTGTGTGTGTATGTGTGTTGAAAGCCTGGTAGCTCAGAGAGGCAGAGAAAGCACCCAGCTGACCTTCCTACTCCACCAACATCCCAGAAGGAGAAAGCTCCTTCTCCTTTTCCACACTGTCTTAAATACCCTTCAACTCAAAGACCCTCCTTTCTCATTCCTGGGTTTTCTTATGGTCACTCCCTGCCCGATGGTTGCTTGCTCCAACTCTACCTATCACTGACTTGACGTAGCTCTTGTTTATAGAAAGCTCTTAGGTTAAGGGCATGTGCTAGGGCTGAGCTGCACCACAACAGGAAGCAGGTTTTTCAGTAAATAACACAATCTTGGGACTCACAGTGTGATCAAATATTCCGTACCAGTTATTATTAATGGTTGCTGGATAATTGGCATAGTGCCCTTTAAAAAAAAAACAAAACAAAAAAACCCCAAAAACTTACGCAGACCTGGCTCGTGCCCTCTATAAATAAGATCTGTCACCACCAGGCTGAAAGAGTTCTAATTCCATCCCTCCTTCTATATGTTTGGGTGTCATGATATTGCAATGGAAATTTCTTGTGTTGCTTGGGTATGCTCTAAGTATCCCAAGGGTACATGTAATTAAAGTCTGGTCCACTGGTGGGTGCTGTTGTGAAGTGGCATACTCTTTGGGCCTAGTGAGAGGTTCTTAGGTCACTGGGGTGTGAGGTAGTTCATGAAGGTATGATCTCTTTAATTCACGCTAAAGGATTGTTACCAACCACAACAAACAAACAAACAAACAAACAAACAAAACAAGTTTGGTTCTGCTGGATCTCTTGTTCTGCTTCTGGTTACGATAACTTAACTCCTATCGACTTCCATGAGGTAGCCTCACCCCCAACCTCACTTAGAGGTCAAACCACTCAACTCCTACCCACTGTGACTGACTAACCTGCCAAACCTGCTACCCAAATACACTTTTCTTTATAACTTTGTTGCTCAGGTATATAGTTACAGTAATAGAAAGCTGGCTGAAGACACAGGTTCTTTCACAATTTTTATTCATGTGTTGTTATTACTATACACTTAGATTCTGGTATATTGGTCTCTATTATTATCATTATTGGTGTTTCCTTTGTTTCTGATTTCATCCATGGAACGTCCCCAACTGAGCTCCCTGCTGTGCTCTCTGATGTGTTCTCTTGGCACTTTCTTACCTTTTGGCCCGACAAGGTTGTCTAACTTACTCTTGTACTACCCAGCCGTAGACCTGGAATTTCCCCCAACAACCCCTGCTCCTGTTTTTCAAGAAAAGAATGTAGAATTCTAGAATTGGGTACTGGGCCTGTTAGTGCTGTTTGGGGAGATGATGGAGAGGAAGTGCCCTCAGCCTTGCTGAAGGAAGTGCCTCTCTGTGGGATTCAGAGTGTAAAGCCCCACTTCCAGGTTGTCGCCATGCTTGAGGTTGAGGATGTCAGTGTCCAGCTTCCTGCTCCTGGTGAGCTTCCTGCCATGTCTCCCCACTGTGCTGGCCTCTTAGCCCTTCGGAGCTGTAGAGCAAAGTAACCTCTTTCTTCTGTAAGTCTCTTTGGTCATGGCGTTTCATCTCAGCAGCAGACAAGTAACTAATGCAGAAGCTGGCCAGAGCTGTCACTGCGGGAAACCCGATCATGGGTTTGGAGGACTGCAGAAGGCAGACTTTGGATCTTTGGTCTAGAAAAGCAGTTGGATGCACTAAGCTGAGCTCAGTGGGCCATTCTCATAGAATCCTGGAAAACAGTGGTGCTGAGAGTAATGCCCAGTGGATGCCCGGCGCAAGGGGCTTCAGAGAAGAGCACTGTCAGCCGCTGGCTTAGAGGGCATTCAGATGAGTGACATTTTGGCAAAGAATCTGCTGCCTTCTGCCCATGTCCTAAAAACTTGTATGAGGTTACATCAAAAAGTAATGGGCTAATTTCTGTATAAGACAGCAAGCAGGGCATCGAGCCTGTGATGTAGTTATTCATCCATTGCAGGCCTACGGAGAGAGAGCGCAGGTGGGGCAGGAAGAAATAGAAAATGTAATTTGGAGAGAAAAAGAACACCAGGAAGCTTAATGGAACATTCCAGGGCTGGGCTGTGAGACTGTAAGTCTTAAGGAAGTTAATGCCATTGTGGAGAGGGCTCCTGGGGGCCGGAGAGATCCTGAGTTCAATTCCAACAACACCTTGGAGGCTCAGAACCGTTTATAATGGGATCTGATGCCCTCTTCTGCTATACAGGTGCATATGCAAATAGAACAAAGGTGCTCTTGGGACAAGACCACACCCAGCTAAGCTTCCAACTTTTGAAAGAGATTAAAGGATTTTCTACTAGAAATCACCTACAAACAGAGCTGTTGCTGATGCAATCCATGCTTACCCCAGGCTGGCAGTCAGACTCGGCTGCTGTTCACGTGGCACTGGCTGACGACATGAAGGTTAGGGCTCTCCCCATGGTCTCAGACCCCATGGTCTCAGAGAGCTGTTGAAGCCAGGCAACATGGCAAGGGAATCTCTTGTGAAGAGATTGTAAGATACGCTCATGTGAAGATGTGAAAGTGAAGCCTGGGTTGAAGTGGAGATCCCAACTGTTGAAGAAGCCAGAACCATGAGACATCTGCCAAGGAGAGATGCACACAGGGAGTGGACCCGGCCCTCAAGAGAGTCATATCGCAGGCCGCAGAACTCAGGGGCTCACCCACCTAAGTACTTGGGAACTGAATCCTAGGTGCTGGACGTGAGGCTAGAGAATTTGGAATTTTCCCTGTTGGGTTTTAGTCTTGCTGTGGTCCACTGTGCCCCCAGCCCTCCCTTTTGGAATGGAAATGTTTATCCTGTGCCATTGTATGTTGGAAGTGTATATTTGCTGTTTTATTCTACAGGGGATACTGGTAAGAGATTTCCTGGGGTCCAAGATGAAACTTGGGACTTTTAGACAGTGCTGAGACTAGAAAGGACTGTGAGGTCTTTTGATGTTGGACAATTTTGCATTATGATGTGGCCCTGAGTGTCTGGGGGCCAGGAAGTAGAATATGGTGGTCTGAGTCAGAAATGTCCTTCGCAGGCTCAGGATTTGAACACTTGGTCCCCAGTTGGAGGCGCCTTGCTTGAGGAAGTACTTCTGGAAGTGAGCCTTGGGAATGTAGTTTGCCCTGTCTGCTATGTTTAGTTGAAGTGGTGACCGCTCACTTCCTGCCCCTGCGTGCTTTTGTTTCTCTGTTGGTTGTTTTTGTTATCAATCTGATAAATGCTAGAGTGATCTGAGAAGAGGGAACTAAACCGAGACAGGCTTTTATAAACCGACTGATAGGCAGGCCTGAGAAGCACTTTTCTTAGTGATTGACTGGGGAGGACCCAGCCTCTTGGCAGGCCACTCCTCACAGGTGGTCCTGGGATATATGAAGAAGCAGGCTAAAAGGACCCAGCCAGTAAGCGGCCCTCCTCCATGGCCTCTGCTCCAGTTTCTGCCTCTGTGTCCCTGCCTTTAGTTTCTACTCTGACTTCCATGGACGGTGGAGTACAAGCTGTAAGCTGAAGTAACCCTTAGTTGCTTAGGTTACAATGTGGTGTCACTGCAAAGAAACTCTTAAGACAAGGTCCAATGGCAAAACTAGGGTACACCTCTCCTTCCTCCTCCACTGCCCTGTTCTTACCATGGATCTTAGCAGTCCCTGAATTCACTTTCCCCACTTAATCAAGAATTCCCACCTTTTCAGTTAGAGGAAGCCCTTTGCAGCTTCTCTGCACATCTGACTCACCGGGATCACCACTTTCTCTGTGGGCCATTATTAAGTAAAGTAAGGGTCACTTGATCACAGGCTATGTGATACTTGTGCACAGATCTGATAACTGACAGGGTTACTAAGTGACTCATGGGCACAGGAACTAGCTACTCAGGGACAGGCGGGCAAGTAGTGTGTGCAGTGGGCTGTGTTGGACAAAGGGCTCATTTAACCCTGGGCTGCATGAAGTGGGATGGTACTCAGAAAAACCTGCAGTCTGGGGTATACATGCTTACTTGGAGGGGCTGTAGCTCTGATAGCGTGAGCCAGGCCCTGCGCCCGCTCAGCTCTAGCATGAGGACCAGAGGGTAAAACAAGACTCGGGCTTTGCTGCTTCACAGCTCTCAGCCCTTTGAGCTAGTTTCCCTACTTAGTAAAAATAATTACAGCAATGAGAGTTCACAGCATTGCTGCAGAAATTAAGTGAGAAATTCGTGTACATTGTAGCATAGGACAGATGGTCAGCAACTGACTGCTTCTTTCCCATTCCGCATCGTGACCTAATTCTTTGACTTGAGAATAATATGAGATCTGCCTTCCAGTACTCCTATTAGCTATATTCAGGAAGTGAAACTTACAAGATGAGCAAAAACTACCATTGCTATTACTTTAAAGTTGTTAAAATACCTTTTTATAGAAGAGTGGGGCGGGGTCATACTGTGTTCCACAACCTGGTTCATGTGCCACATTTCCTAACTATATTAAGAGTATCCTTAAATGTTGTTTGAAATATCTTTTCTATGTGGAATAAAAGCAAGCGTGTTAACTAAAAGGCTAGGGAGAAGGGTCAGTGGGTAAACTCCTGCCATGCAAGCCCGAGGACCTGTGTTTGACCTGCGTCCATGAGAAAAACCAGGCATGACTGTATACATGACAGATAGGGCAGCACTGTAGGGAGCAGACAGGATCACTGGGGTGGGTGGCTGGGTTTGCTGGCTGTCAGCCCAGCTCCAGGTTTATGGAGAAAGCCTACCCTAAAGGAATAAGACAGAGGATACCCAATGTCTTCCGCTTGTATAGGCATGTGTGCACACACATGTGATTGAAAAATTAAGTTTTTAGCAGTTTGTGAGCTGGTACCATTAAAAAAGGGTTGCTGAGGAAAATTACGTGACCTTTATGCCTTGTGTTTTATATAAATAGGTTAGCTATGACCCCTGTTTGACATTTTTGCTTATAAAATTGTCAGTTTGAAGAGACCTTTTTGTGTTCACCAAGAGTCAAGAAAGGCTTTGTGTTGACAATGAAGCTCCTCCGTGGGCGGCTCTCCTCTGTTCTCTACCCTCTCCCTTTACTCCCTGCACTTCTGCTGCGACAGGGAGCAGGAGATGAGAGAGCAGAGTGGATGAGAAGGCACAGGACCGACTCCCCAGGTGATAGCTCAGACTGTTGAGCTCTGATGAGCTGACTGCCTGGCGCTGAGACAGATAAGAGCCCTGGAGTGTTGGATGCTGAGTCATCCGACGTCAGCCCACATACCCAGGACAGGACTTTTCAGGTCACACTACCTCTGGGTTGACAAAGGAAAAGCTGTGGATTAGAGGGACAATACCTGATTGTACCTTTTAGATGGCTAAGACTCCCTTACACTTTTAATTGCCAATCACAGAGTGTCAAAGCAGATTGTAGAGTTGAGACAGTGAATCATTCCATTGGCTCCAGCTCCAGCCTGAGGCCGACACTACCTACAGGACTCACAGAGTTTCAGGTGGAGATTTCAGCCTCTCTGCCCATATAGTTAAATGTCTGCTTGCCGCTGCTGCCCCTGGGAGGTGACAGCCTGCCTACATCAGGCTCCATTGTCCCACAGACATCATCTGTCTTCTCCAGAGAAACACTGGAAGCCTGTCTTGGCCTCTACCTTCCTTTGGGCTCAGGTGTCTGTCCGTCCTTCTTTATATCCACACTTCCTCAGACATTGGACAGGGAGACACTAGACTCCCACAGCATTCACACTTTAACTTTACTCACGGGAACTCGGGAGAACATGTTTAGCTTCAGTTTCTTTCTTATCTAATTGCATTTAGAACCTTACTGATATTTCATACATGTATACTGATGTGAATCACCTCACATGCATAAGTCTCCTCAGAAAGCCTGGGAAGTCTGGGATAAGACAGGATGACTGGCCATTTGCTTGCCGGCAGTCTACAGCTGTCTGTGACTGGCAGGCACTCATGTGGGCTAGATGGATGTCCTCACCAAACAGGAAGGGAGGGGAGCAGCAGCAGCCGTCCTAGAAGCCTCTGGTGCTCTTGTTTGTTTCTCTCACGAGGTAGCCCTGGCTGGCTTGAAACTCTTCTTGTAAACCAGAGTGGCCTGGGACTTCTAGAACTTCCTGCCCCTGCCTGCTGAATGCTAGACTAAATATAGTTAAACACATTAGACGTGGCAAGGGACACATGTTTGCTCCTGGTCCACGTTTGCCATGAACCACAATATGCCTTTAAGATGACCACGTGACCAATAAAAAAACTATCCCCGGATTAAATTAAAGAAACTGCATGCACAGAGCTGACCATGACCACGATTGCAGCGTAGGCGTACAGACTGTAAAGATGCATAGATAGGACGGTGAGTACAGATTGTTTGCATTTTATCATTAGAGAAGGTTGGCAACTGTTCTATAAAAATGTTTTCCTGAAATATCCAGTGGCTCCTTAGTTCCTGGTTTGAGTCACGTTTTCAGAGCTCCACTCTCTCCGTGGCTTGTAGTCTTCAGAGCTGCTCTCCCTTTCTCTGACGTTTCTCAGCCTCTGTCCTTATATCTCTTCAGTCTTAGTACTTCTGGAACTCTGTCTATGGCTCCTCTCGCTCTCCATAGTTGTGGATGGTTTCAGCCACATAAAATCCTTCAGTTACAGCAACCACAGTAGCTTACGGTGGCACCCACTCCTCTTCACACATGCATGCACGAAACTTTGACAGTGGTTCAGTGAGGTAAAAGCTACTCTTACCCCTTGTTACCAGTGAGGACGCAGGAGCAGAGAGGGAGCTTAAGTCACTTACCTGCAGTCAGAGAGCATCCAGTATGGCTCAGGGAGGTCTATGTGGAAGGCTCAAGTATATCTCTCATCTTTTTCCCTAAGCTTCTGGCCTCTTCTGCAAGGTCCAGACTTTTATTCAATGGTTTAGTAAATGAATTCTGCCTCAAAGTCATTGTTTCTCCAACAGAATTGATAATCTCCTACACTAGCTGCTTCTGTGTCTGTGTCTTATCAGCAGCCTTATCATCACCCAGCTTTCTTCTCCTGGCCAAGGCCCTGGTCACAGCCTGCTTGTTCCCAGCAGTCTACCTCCTACACATGAAATCTGTATCCATTCCAGCCCCATGGCACCGTATGCTAATTGGGATGGCTACTTTTACAGGTAGTAAGTCAGGCTTCCATTCTGTGTTCTATAACACTAACCAAGCCATAGTCTGAAATCGGTTTGGTTTCTGCTGTATTTGAAATGTTTCAACTTTGTTTGCCTAACTGATGGAACTGAAATCCCTTAGCTGTCATAAGGCCTGTAACAGCCAGTGAAACTGACCACCCTCGTACCCACCATCCTTTGTTCCTCTGCCTGCTAAACCTTTGTAGCACCTTTAAGATCCAGCTCACTTCAGATTCTTCTCTCTTCTGCTCAAGTCTCATTGGATGTGTTTAGCATCCTGCTTATAGCCTAGTCATACTTTAGCGTACAGAATGTTATCACCCTTATTTAGCAACACTAGTAAATTACAGTTGGTTAGTTCATAGGGAACTGTTCAAAAACATATACACATATATCATAATCTTATCTTATATATGGCACACATATATACTCATCCTATTTTTTAAGTGCACATGGCACCCTTTCCTTAGTGTTAGTTGGGATTTACCAGCACTTACTTATGACAACATCTGCTATGTATCCAAGGCTGTCCCAAGAGGCTGTGGCAGCAACAGTATGACAGGAAATTGGAGAGCCTTGGTTAGCCCAGTGAGTTGGGGAAGTGCTGGATTTAATGACATTATTTTCTGTTGTTTGGTTCCGAATGATTTTCTTTTAGGCCAGTTTCATAATTACCTACTTTGATATAAGGGAGGAATTTTGTGAGTCAGGTTTTTTTTTTTCTTCTTTTTTTCGGAGCTGGGGACCGAACCCAGGGCCTTGTGCTTGCTAGGCAAGCGCTCTACCACTGAGCTAAATCCCCAACCCTGTGAGTCAGTTTTAACTGTGTATTTTCTGATCATTTATATTCTTTACTCAGCACCCCCATGTACGTCTAGGAAAAAAGGTGAAGATGCTCATGTAAAAGGCAAACGCAAGTGAGATGTTGTGTGTGGGGTCTCCTGGCTAAGCCTGCACAGCAGTTTCAGAGCATTCAATCGAAATGTTTGTGGTTTTCAAGTTGACTGTCAGCGTGCCACACTGAACAGTGGCAGAGTAGCCAGTCCTGCATGTGCACCGAGAGATGTGGCTGTTTGCTGTGTGTACTGCTTACCAAAGAAGTTCAAAACCTGTTTTTCTAAAACAACAAACTTTTTGCTTTTTCTTCCTTCTCTTCAGTATTTCCTCCATATTTGTGGTAAGCACTTCTTCCTTTAGATATTTGATTGTGGTGTAGACAGCTAATTTAAACGTCTGTTTATCACTGCCTAGCTAGACCAAGTGCAAAATTTCAATTGAATTACTTCCCAAGAGAGCTTTGAGCTCTTAGGGTAAAACACATCATCTTTTTTGTCTCTCTGGGGATTATGAGCTGAAGGAATTCATCTAAGTAGTTTACATGCATTTTGCAATGTTGTATCTACTGGACCTAGCTTTGTTGCTTGTGGAACGCTGCCAACACAAAGGGAGTATCTGCTTTGTTAACTCGGGTGCAGCATTCTAACAACGTGTGTGTAGATTTAAGCAGTGAATTGCTCTTACTGATGGTTGATTTTAAACAGTTTTCTTCTTAAAAATTTAATTCCCAAATCTAGGTGTTTAACCATTCCCTTTATTAATTATTTAGCAATCGCTGCATATCCAGCTCTGCATATACAAACTCCAGATAAACATCGTGAACACTCACTACCCTTTGCTCTGGAAGACTTTTTCTCTCTCTCTCTCTCTCTCTCTCTCTCTCTCTCTCTCTCTCTCTCTCTCTCTCTCTCTCTATTTCATAAGGCCTTGGTGAAGAAATATAAAAATAGCAAAAAGTAAGTTCCAGGTACCTTGTGTGTTGGGTACCGAGGATGCTCAAAGCCATGGGCCTTTTTCTATTTCCTATAATGGTGATTTCCTTCTTTCAAATTTGTGATGTCAGAAAGTACCATAGTCTGTCTTTCTTTATATTACCCAAGTATAGGCACTTTGAAAATTGAATACAAAACATGAATAAAAGATAAAAAAATAACTGCACGTTACAATAAAAATGTTTTTTAAAAGTAGCATATCAGATGGCATTTTGTAATCTTAACATAATATTCTTAACCTGGTAAAATATATTACCACATTATTAAAATGAAACTATTGAGCTAGCAAGATGACTCTGGCTAAGTAAAGGTGCTTGCCATGAAAGCCAGCCACCTGAGTTCAGTCCCCAGAACCCAAAGGTGAAAGGAAAGAGCTAACTCCACAAAGTTGCCTTCATACACATCATGGCATACACACAGCACACACCATGTGCATGTACAAGCGTGTGCACACACATGTATCACTTAAATCAGGAGAGGACTTGCTAAAATGAAAATGTCTGTAATTTTTAGTTTTGACATAAATTTAGTTTTTTATTAGATTGCTTTCATAAAACCCCAGGGACATGGACTGATAGATAATGTATGTGCTGTGTAGGAAAAGGGCAACAGATCCACTGTTTGTACATTCCTGCACATGTTTCCTGTATTGTAACCTGTCAGAATCATATCAGAGCCTAGACCTCCTGGTACTGTAGCACGCTCTCACACTCTTGGGTATGCTCCTAGGTTGAGTGTCTCTGGTTTTTGTTGCCTTGACTCCTTGCTTCATATCATGGATTGTTCCCGTGTGGCCAGATCTACCCTGGTCCTCTTCTGCTGTAACTGCTGCTCTCCCTCCTAGTGGTCCATTGGCATCTAGCATTGTGCTGGCTGGCCTGTCTGTGTGCTCTCCAGGGTTACCTCTGCCCCATCTTCTCCTTAGCTTCTCCCTCTTCCCATACCAATGTGCCAACAGACGGATCTTTTCAGTCCTTATTTCCATGCACCTTAGAAAATTGCTCCTCCCAATTGAAATACCTCTTTTTAAAAGTATTTTGTTATAGCCTGTATCTGTTTAGTCAATCTTTTAAAGCAACTTTAAGAAAAGCAGAAAGGAGCAATGAATAGCCTAGTAAGGGCACCAGTGGAAGGGAAAGCCCTTGGTCCTGCCAAGGCTGGACCCCCAGTGAACGGGATTCTTGAGGGGAGGGTGGTAATGGGGGGAGGATGGAGAGGGGAACACCCATATAGAAGGGGAGTGGGAGGGTTTAGGGGTATGTTGGTCTGGAAACCGGGAATGTAAATAAGAAATACTCAATTTAATAAAGATGGGGAAAAATTAAATTAGATAAAAAAAAAAAAAGCAGAAAGGAATAGAACTATTCTCTAATTTCGCTCTCTTCTGTCTTTAACCAAATGTTAATCAGTACAGTGGGTATAAAATGCAAATCATTTCATCTGCAGTTTTTCTACCTCATATTACCAAAGAAATGATACATTTTCTTGTGTTAGTTCTAAAATGAACCTGTCCCACTACTGCGTGTGTTCTTACGCTATGTTGTGGTTAACTCACAATGGATGATTAGACATTGAATAGAGCCACAGTTGATAGGGGAGTTATGCTTAGTATGCATTGGGTTTGGAATGTAGCACAGACTTTAAATGTTTCTTTCCCCTGACCAGTGCATGTTTCTCAGTGGCATAACTATTGTCATCAGAGAAAACCCGCCCTCAGGGAGCATATTTGGTCAAAGAGAAAATAAAATAAATTACACAGTTAAAAACAGTATCATGCAGAGCAGCAAAGCCAACCAAGTAGCAGTTGCCTGGAGTGCAGCTCAGTGTCTAATGACTGGGTCTCAGAAGTGGAGGGGTGAGGTCCGTCATTTTAGCAAGTACAACACAGCACCAGTGAAGTGATGTATGCACAGTGGTGTGGGTGGTGTGCTGTGTGGTAAAGTAGCACAGTATAGCAGTGTGTGCAATGTGGTGTGGTGCGGGGGTTTGGATTGATAGGTAGTAATGCGGTAGGTTTTGTGTATAGCGTGGTGTTATGCAGCGTTGGGTAATGTAGTGAAGTATGGCTTGGGTGTGGTGTGTTGTAGTATAGCAGTGTATGGCAGGGGATGCTGGAATATGCTGTGTGTGCTGTGGGGCAGTTTGCACTGCCAGCTCTTACTTGACGATTAGATGCTGAACCATGAAACTGATTTTTTTTCTACTGGTTTTTGTTTTAAGTTGGAATTTACTTCATGAAGACCTATGTTCATTTATTCAGTTAATATTCACTAACCATTACTACAAGTACCAAAATAATCCATGACATTTTTGACTATATAAAAAGTATTTGTGGGAGTTGGAGAGATGGCTCAGCGGTTAAGAGCACTGACTCTTCTTCCAGAGGTCCTGAGTTCAAATCCCAGCAACCACATGGTGGCTCACAACCATCTGTAATGGAATCCAGTGCCCTCTTCTGGTGTGTCTAAAGGCAGCTACAGTGAACTCATGTACATGAAATAAATACATAATTCTTTTCTAAAAAGTATTTGTGGGGGGGTGAATGGGGTGGTGGGTGACTGAGATGCATGTGAAGATCAGAGACAGTTCTTTTGGTTCTCTCTCCTCTATCTCTTCTTTTAAAGATCTATTCATTTTATTTCTATGAGTACACTGTCTGCTGTCTTTTAGACATGGAAGGTGGGAGTGGTTTGACTGAAGGACGGGACGCAGCCTTCTGTGTTACTTTCTACAAGCGAGCCTTGTTCCAAAAGCCTCCAAACTGTAGGCAACTTTGAGCTTTTTATTTATGAAACATCATGGGTTTGCTTGGCATGCTTTCAGGCCTCTACTTTAGAATGACAAGCACTAAATGAAGGGCTTTGGGACAGCTTCAGTAAGCCCTCACCCTGTTTCACTGGCCCACTAAACTCCTGACCAGAGAAGCACCATCTGCCTTGTCAGCGATTACAACTTCTCTGGAAAGTTCTTTGATAAGCCCGTGACAGTTCTTCTATCTAAGGGAGAAGTCTCGGGGCTCTGAAAAGTGAATAGCTCCCTTGTCCAGCCATAGCCAGGTAGCTAGGGGTAGAAGACATGACCAGATCATGAATCCACAAGTCTTTCTTACAGTGAAAGAAAAGTGATGGTTAAAAATAGAGGAGCTGGGGTTGGAGATATAGTTCAGTGCCCTGGGTTCAGAGCTCAAGGCCCTGGGTTCGGTCCCCAGCTCCGAAAAAAAGAAAAGAAAAAAAAAATAGAGGAGCCTATGTTGATTCTTCATAAGCCAGGACTTTGGTTCTAATGGTAAAGGTGTGGGCTTTGGGGCACAGCACCCTTTATGTGGCCGCCGTAGCCTTGGAGTCTGTCGTCTTCATCTCCAGAGTGGAGAGGAGTACCTCCAATGTACACTTGAGATGAACACGGACGTTTCAGAGTTCCTGCTGCTGCTCCTTGCTGTCACTTGCCCATCATCCACAGACAGCGAGTGCCATGCAGAAGTGGAAGTCTGGCTGGGACTATGATTGGAATTGTAAAGTCAGTATAAATAGAGGAACTGTAGTGGAACAAGAACCAGGAGCAAGAACTGGGCCACTGAGGGTCATGGCAGTTACCTGTGCCCTGTGTGCTATGAGCTTGGACTGGAACCTTGTCCTGTTCTTGTCTTGGAGGAGACCCTGATAGAAGGGTGAAGGAAAATCTTCCCAACCTTGCCACTTACCCCACTTTTGTCATGTTTTGCCCTCTTCACACCTACTAAACGAGCTGAGAACACTTAGACCACAGAGAGCTGGCTACTTAACCCATAGTGAGTATGCCATGTTCTATGAGCAGTAGTTCTCGACCTTCCTAATGCTGCGACCCTTTAATATAGTCCATGATGTGGTGACCCCCAACTGTAAAAGTATTCTATTGCTACTTCATAACTGTAATCTTGCTGTTGCTATGAGTCATAATGAAAGTATTTCTGATACGTAGGATATCTGATATGTGCTAGTTTTTGAGACAGGGTTTCTCTGTATAGCCCTGGCTGTCTTCAAACTCACTCTATAGACCAGGCTAGCTTTGACCTCATAGATCTGCCTGCATCTGCCTCCAGAGGTTAAATCCTCAGGTATTGAATCTCCAGCTTTTTTTTTTTTCTTGGATATTTTATGTATTTACACTTCAAATGTTATCTCCTTTCCTCCCTCTCCCATGCCCCCCCTCCTCCCTGCTTCTATGAGGATGCCCTCACTCCCACCCACCTACTCCCACCTCAACACCCTGGGATTCCCCTACATTGGGGAAACGAGCCCTCACAGGACCAAGGGCTTCTCCTCCTATTGATGCTGGACAGTGCCATCCACTGCTACAGATGCATCTGGAGCCAGGGGTCGCTCCATGTGTACTCTCTAGATGGTGGTTTAGTCCCTGGGAGCTCTGGTGGGTCTAGTTGGTTGATATTGTTGTTCTTCCTATGGGTTTGCAAACCCCTTTGACTCCTTCAGTCTTTTCTCTGACTCCTCCATTGTGGTCCCTGTGCTCAGTCCAATGGTTAGCTGCAAACATCCTCATCTGTATCAGTAGGGCTCTGGCAGAGCCTCTCGGGAGACAGCTATATCAGGCTCCTGTCAGCAAGCACTTCTTGGCATCAGCAATAGTGACTGGGTTTGATGGCTACAAGTGGGATGGATCCCCAGGTGGATCCATCTGAATGAGCTTTTCTTCAGTTCCTGCTCTACTCTTTGTCCCTGTATTTCCTCCCGTGAGTATTTGGTTCTCCCTTCTAAGAAGGAATGAAGCATTCACATTTTGGTCTTCCTTCTTCTTGAGCTTCATGTGATCTGTGAATTTTTTCTCAGGTATTCCAAGCTTTTGGGCTAAGATCCACTTACCAATGAGTGCATAACATGTGTGTTCTTTTGTGACTGGGTTATCTCACTCAGGATGATATTTTCTAGTGCCATCCATTTGCCTAAGAATGTCACGAAGTCATTATTTATAATAGCCGAGTAGTACTCCATTGTGTAGATGTAGATGTACCACATTTTCTGTATCTATTCCTCTGTTGAAGTATATCTGGGTTCTTTCCAGCTTCTGGCTATTATAAATAAGGCTGCTATGAACATAGTGGAGCATGTGTCCTTCTTATATGTTGGAGATTTTTTGATGTATGCCACAAGTAGTATAGCTGGGTCTTCTGGTAGAACTATGTCCATTTTTCTGAGGAACCACCAGACTGATTTCCAGAGAGGTACCAACTTGCCGTCCCACCAGCAATGGAGGAGTGTTCCTACTTCTCCACATCCTCCCCAGCATCTGCTGTCACCTGAGTTTCTGATCTTAGCCATTCTCACTGGAGGGAATCTGAGGTGGAATCGCAGGGTTGTTTTGATTTGCATTTCCCTGATGACTAAGATTGTTGAACATTTCTTTAGGTGCTTCTCAACCATTCAATATTCCTCAGGTGAGAATTCATTGTTTAGCTCTGTACCCCATTTTTTAATAAGATTATTTGATTCTCTGGAATCTAACCTCTTGAGCTCTTTGTATATATTAGAAAATATTAGCCCTCTATCAGATGTAGGATTGGTAAAGATCTTTTCCCAGTCTGTTGGTTGCCGTTTTGTCTTATTGACAGTGCCCTTTGTTTTACAGAAGCTTTGCAATTTTATGAGGTCCCATTTGTTGATTCTTGATCTTAGAGCATAAACCATTGGTGTTCTGTTCAGGAAATTTTCCCCTGTGCTTATGTGTTCCAGGCTCTTCCCCACTTTCTCTTCTGTTAGTTTGAGTGTATCTGGTTTTATGTGGAGGTTCTTGATCCACTTGGACTTGAGCTTTGTACAGGGTGATAAGAGTGGATCGATTTGCATTCTTCTACATGCTGACCTCCAGTTAAACCAGCACCATTTGTTGAAAATGCTGTCTTTTTTCCATTGGATGGTTTTAGCTCCTTTGTCAAAGATCAGGTGACCATAGGTGTGTGGCTTAATTTCTGGGTCTTCAGTTCTATTTCCTTGATCTACCTGCCTGTTTCTGTACCAATACTATGCAGTTTTTATCCCAATTGCTCTGTAATACAGCTTGAAGTCAGGGATGGTGATGCCACCAGAAGTTCTTTTATTGTTGAGAATAATTTTTGCTATCTTGGGATTTTTGAAATGAATTTGCAAATTGTTCTTTCTAACTCTATGAAGAATTAAGTTGAAATTTTGATGGGGATTGCATTGAATTTGTAAATTGCTTTTGGCAAGATGACCGTTTTTACTGTATTAATCCTGCCAATCCATGAACATGGGAAATCTTTCCATCTTCTGAGATCTTCTTTGGTTTCTTTCTTCAGAGACTTGAAGTTCTTGTCATACAGATCTTTCACTTGCTTGGTTAGAGTCACACCAAGTATTTTATATTATGTATGGCTATTGTGAAGGGTGTTGCTTCCCTAATTTCTCTCTCAGCCTGTTTATCCTTTGAGTAGAGGAAGGCTACTGATTTGTTTGAGTTAATTTTATAGCCAGCCACTTTGCTGAAGTTATCTATCAACTGTAGGTGTTCTCTGGTGGAATTTTTGGGGTCACTTAAGTATACTATCATATCATCTGCAAATAGTGATATTTTGACTTATTCCTTTCTAATTTATACCCTTTGACCTCTTTTTGTTGTCTAATTGCTCTGGCTAGGACTTCAAGTTATTGAATAGGAAGGGAGAGACTGAGCAGTCCCTGATTTTAGTGGGATTGCTTCAAGTTTCTCTCCATTTAGTTTGATGTTGGCTACTGGTTTGCTGTATATTGCCTTTACTATGTTTAGTTATGGGCCTTGAATTTCTGATCTTCTAGGACTTTTATCATGAAAGGGTGTAGATGTTTGTCAAATGCTTTCTCAGTATCTAATGAGATGATCATGTGGGGTTTTTTCCTTGAGTTTGTTTATATAGTGGATTACGTTGATGGGTTTCCATATATTGAACCATCCCTGCATCCCTGGGATGAAGCCCACATGAATGATCCTTCTTGGATTCGGTTTGGGAGAATTTTATTGAGTATTGAGGGAAATTGGTATGAAGTTCTCTTTCTTTGTGTAGGGTCTTTCTATGGTTTAGGTATAAGCATAATTGTGGCTTCAAAGAACGAATTGAGTAGTGTTCCTTCCGTTTCTATTTTGTGAAATGTTTTGAAGAATATTGTATTGATATTAGCTCTTCTTTGAAGGTCTGATAGAATTCTGCACTAAACCCATCTGCTTCTGGGCTTTTTTTGGTTGGGAGACTTTTAATGACTGCCTCTGTTTCTTTAGGGGTTATGGGACTATTTAGATCATTTATCTGATCCTGATTTAATTTTGGTACCTGGTATCTGTCTAGAAAATTGTCCATTTCCTCCAGATTTTCCAGTTTTGTTGAGTATAGACTTTTGTAGCAGGATCTAATTAATTTTTTTAATTTCCTCAGTTTCTATTATGTCTCCCTTTTCATCTCTGATTTTGTTAATTTGGATACACTCTTTGTGTCCTCTGGTTAGTCTGGCTAAGGGTTTATCTATTGTGTTGATTTTCTCAAAGAACCAGCTCCTGGTTTTGTTGATTCTTTGTATAGTCCTTTTTGTTTCCACTTGGTTGATTTCAGCCCTGAGTTTGATTATTTTCTCTTGGGTGAGTTTGCTTCTTTTTGCTCTAGAGCTTTCAGGTGTGCCGTCAAGCTGTTAGTGTTTGCTCTCTCCAATTTCTTTTTGGGGGCACTCAGAATTATGTGTTTTCCTCTTAGCACTACTTTCCTTGTGTCCCATAAGTTTGGGTATGATGTGCCTTCATTTTCATTAAATTCTAAAAGGTTTTTAATTTCTTTATTTCTTTCCTGACCAAGTTATCATTGAGTAGAGCGTTGCTCAGCTTCCATGTGTATGTGGGCTTCCTGTTGTTTTTGTTGTTATTGAAGAGCAGCCTTAGTCCATAGTGATCTGATAGGATGCATGGGGTTATTTCAATCTTCTATCTATTGAGGCCTGTTTTGTGACCGATTATATGGTCAGTTTTGGAAAAGGTACCAATTTTGGAGGTGCTGAGAAGAAGGTATATTCTTTTGTTTTAGAATAAAATATTCTACAGATAATCTGTTAAATACATGTGGTTCATACCTTCTGTTAGTTTCACTATGTCTCTGTTTAGTTTCTGTTTCCATGATCTGTCCATTGATGAGAGGGGTGTGTTGAAGTCTCCCATTATTATTGTGTGTGTGTGTGGGGGGGCTTTAGTACAGTTTCTTTTATGGATGTGGGTGCCCTTGCATTTGGAACATAGATGTTCAGAATTGAGAATTCTTCTTGGTAGAGTTTTTCTTTGATGAGTATGATGTGTCCTTCTTTATCTATTTTGATAACTTTTGGTTGAAAGTCAATTTTATTTGATATTAGAATGGCTACTCCAGCTGGTTTCTTGGGACCATTTTGCTTGGAAAAATTTTTTTCCAGCCTTTTACTCTTAGGTACTCTCTGTCTTTGCCACTGAGGTGCATGTCCTGTATGCAGCAAAATGCTGATTCTTATTTACATATCCAGTTTGTTAGTCTATGTCTTTTTATTGGAGAATTGAGTCCACTGATGTTAAGAGCTATTAAGGAATAGTAATAGTTGTTTCCTGTTATTTTTGTTGTTAGAGGTGGAATTATGTTTGTGTGACTATCTTCTTTTGGGTTTGTTGCAAAAAGATTACTTTCTTGCTTTTTCTAGGGTGTAGTTTCCCTCCTTGTTTTGGAGTTTTCTATTATTCTTTGTAGGGCTGGATTTGTGGAAAGATATTGTGTAAATTTGGTTTTGTCATGGAATATCTTGGTTTCTCCATCTATGTTAATTGCGAGTTAATTGCTGGATACAGTAACTTGGGCTGGCATTTGTGTTTTCTTAATATCTGTACGACTTCTGTCCGGGATCTTCTACCTTTTATAGTCTCTGTTGAAAAGTCTGGTATAATTCTGATAGGTATGCCTTTATATGTTGCTTGACCTTTTTCCCTTACTGCTTTTAATATTCTTTCTTTGTTTTGTATATTTGGTGTTTCTTTTCTGGCCCGATCTGTTTGGAATTCTGTAGGCTTCTTGTATGTTTATGAGCATCTCTTTCTTTAGGTTAAGGAAGTTTTCTTCTCTAATTTTGTTGAAGATATTTACTGGTCCCTTAGGTTGGGAATCGTCATTCTCTTCTATTCCTATTATCCTTAGGTTCGGTCTTCTCATTGAGTCCTGGATTTCCTGGATGCTTTGGGTTAGGAGCTTTTTGCTTTTTGCATTTTCTTTGACTATTGTGTCAATGTTTTCTGTGATATCTTCTGCCCCCACCCCCGAAATTCTCTCTTCAATCCCTTGTATTCTGTTGATGATGCTTGCAAGCATCTATGACTCTTGATCTCCTTCCTAGGTTTTCTATCTTCAGGGTTGTCTCCCTTTGCGATTTCTTTATTGATTCCATTTCCATTTTTGTATCCTGGATGGTTTATTCAATTCTTTCACCTGTTTGGTTGTGTTTTCCTGTAATTTTTTTTTAAGGAATTTTGTGTTTCCTCTTTAAAGGTTTCTACTTGTTCTCCTATATTTCTTTAAGGGAATTGTTTATGTCCTCCTTAAGATTCTCTATCATCATCATAAGATGTGATTTTTTTTTTTAAATCCAAATCTTGCCTTTCCAGTGTGTTTGGGATATCCAGTATTTGCTGTGGTGGGAGAACTGGGTTATGATGATGCCAAGTAGTCTTGGTTTCTGTTGCTTAGATTCTTGTGCTTGCCTCTCGCCATCTGGCTGTCTCTGATGTTAGTCTTGCTGTCTCTCACTGGAGCTCGTCCATTCTGTAGGCCTGTAAGCCTGTGATCTTAGGAGTAAAAGCATTCCTGGGAGACCAGCTCTCAGGGCAGGTTTTGGGTCTTAAGGGCTATGGGACAGCCTTAGCTCTGGGCGCAGATGAAAACCGGAAGAGTCCTGTTGTGGGCTGCCCAGTGACTCCCGTGTCCCGTATGCTCCTGGAGGTTCTCTCTTTGGATAGTCAGTGGAGAGAAAGTGCAGTCCCACCTGTGGGCTTAGGAGTAAAGAGTGCTCCTGGCAGACCAACTCTGTTCGGGCAGGTTTGGGGTCCGAAGTACTGTGGGACAGCCCTCTGGGCACAGATGGAGACAAGAGAAGTTCTGCAACTCCAGCTTTTTAGTTTTTCTAATATTAGGCAGAAGAAACTCGATTTTATTAGATCATGCCCACTTGGCCAAGTCTTTCTCTGCATAATTGTGGAATTAATATCTCATCATCTTCCCATGGCACTCTTACATTTGATGAGTTGGAGATTCTAGGCAAGCCAGGGTCAGTACGGGTTATTCTTAGAGTTCTGCCTACTTCTGAACATTGAATTGAATATAGCAATCTCAGATTGGTATCTCCTCTCCTGAACACTTCCATGTGCGTCACTCTGCTGCCTTTAGTGGTAATGATGTGTGTGAGAACCCCGGTCATGCATCTGTCAGTGTTTCCTGGGGGGCGGAGGGAGGACGTGATGACATTCTTCTCTACTCCACCTTTAGAGTTTCCTCTGCGTCGTCAGCAATGAAACACAGGGCTTCATCCCACTCATTGTGCCACGGGACAGTTGGCGGATCTTGATCTTGACCTCAGAAAGTTTCTTGTCTAATATTTGGATAATTTTTCATTTCTGTGTACTACTTTCTTTTGGAGTTGTCATTGACTAGACGTGGACTATATTAAAGTCATCTCCTCATGCTGGTTCTCTCTTTGGTCTCCTCGTTCTTTCTAAACGCTGTTTGAACTTCGTATCAGTTCCTTCCGAGTTTCCCATTATGGACTCTAGTCCTGCTCGTTTCCCTCTCCCTTCACATTCTTCTTTTGCCCAGCAACTACCCCCCACAAGAAAACACACAGACAAATAAACAGCAACGACAACAAAAACAAAGCACAGAAAACATCTCATTTCGGAAGCTATAGTGTGTTAGAGTGTGTCCCACAATAGATCCCTCTGTCCACACATCTTCTCTTGCAATTGTTCATTGCAATGACTCGTTGGTCTGACTTGAGATCCTTGGCTGCTGTGACACCATCAACATTGGATCCTCACTGGAGCTCCTCCTGGTTATCCTGCCATTGCCCTGTGCCATGGAGATCCTGCAGCTGTAGAACAGCAGGACTGACCCTTTCACACACCCCAACCGGTGCAGATAACACAGATTTTGGGATGGACCAGATCAGAACTTTTCTTGATTTTATTTGTCATCCTTTCTATGTGTTTTCACCTCTAAGTAATAGAAAACTCAAAATAGCTGCAGCAATAACATTTTGTGGTTTAACTTTACAAGGGGTCAAGAATCATTGCTTCTAAAACTGAGCCAGGGACAAACTCAGGGCCCCCTTCCATCTTCCCCTTCTCTTTGGTGTGCGGTGATGTATTTGCCTCTTTGCCCCATCAAAGTTAGCCGAAAAGCATTGTAATTCTTACTGTATAACAACACGAAAAAGCAGAAAGATATGGGCAGTCTCTAAGTCTTCCCTCTTTCAATAAGGAAGAAAAATCTCTTCAAGAATCGTATTGGTTCCATTAGTCAGAATTAGGTCACTTAGCTACTCCCAGCTGCAGAGTAACAGGCCTGGTGCATACCTGGTTTACCGGTCCCTGGGTGCTGGTTTTGTCGTCTTTGGACCTTAGGAGACTCCACATGACTACAGACGGGTCTAGATAGATAGTTGTGCTACGTCTCATCCCTATCGTGTGCCAGTGGATCCGGTGGTCGAATGTGGACTCCGTCTTCAGAGCCAGGCACTGTGGCTTGCCAGAGGCAGCTGTTGGCACTCAGTGGAATAAACACATTAGATATGATGTGCTGTGCACGAGCCTGGGTAAGCCCATGCTTAGACTTCCCATGCATGACTTCATCCCGGGAAGGCAGAGCACTATCACCGTGACCCAGAGGCGAGCCTGAGAGGCACGGACGTCAAGCCTTCTACTGAGTCCTCTTGCCTGATGTTCCCTGGGCTGTCGCTTCAATAAGAACAGCTCTAGAAGTCAAGTGTGGAGTGCTTATTTTTGTCTCATCTTCAAATCTAGCCAATCTTGACTTTCATGTTCTAGACTGCTGGCTGCGTTTCCATGGGAGGAGAGAAGAAACATGTTTTTAATATACAAACAATTAAGCCCAGCACCTCTTTTGTGCCCTACGGATTTTGTGCATCCTCTTGCTTTTTATTAATAGCTTCATACTCCTTTTTGTTGTCATTTGGTTTGGTTTGGTTTGGTTTTTGAGACTGGGTTTCTCTATATAGTCCTGGCTGTCCTGGAACTTATTCTGCAGACCAGGCTTGCCTTACACCACAGAGACCCACCTGCCTCTACCTCCCAAGTGCTGGAATTAAAGGCATGCACCGGCACACCTGGCAACTTCTTATTCTTGATTCTCTTAATACATTTCCTTTCCTTTAAATGGAAATATCTCAGATACTTTGTGATCACTGGATGTAGTTTTACACTTAAGCAATGACTTAATATTGAATGAAAGCTTCGTTAGGCAGAAGAAATGGCTTAGGCACTGGCTGTTCTTCCAGAAGACCCAGGTTCAATTTCCAACACCTTCATGGCAGCTCACAACTCCAGTTCCAGGATATCTGGCATCCTCACACAGACATATATGTATGAGCAAAACAGTCATGTAAAAATAAATACATTTTGGGGATTGGGGATTTAGCTCAGTGGTAGAACACTTTCCTAGCAAGGTCAAGGCTCTCCAGTCCTCAGTTCTGGAACAAAAGAAAAGAAAAGAAAAAGTAAATTAGTTTTGTTTTTGTGATCAGGGATTCTTTCTGCTGACCAAACTGAGGGGTGATTAGAAATTAGCATTCTTCATTGAGAAACAGTGTCCGTCCCAGTAGGTCTTTTCATTTATTGTATGAAAACCACCCCTGTCTACTTAGAAAGGAGAGTCATTGTAACCCAACTGCCAGGATTTTGAAGAGAACATTGAGAGAATGGCTTAAGAATGGTGATATGTTTGTTCATTGGACACAGTGAAACCTTTACTAAATAGATTAATCATTTGTAATCCAAAAATCTGAGATCTACAATATTCAAAACAACAGAATGTTTTGTCTACATGACACAAGTGGAATTCCCAGGTGACCTCATGTGACAGGTTGCAGTTAAAATGCAAGTTTATGACATCATATAAAATTACCACACACTTGAGTAATATAAAGTACAGATGAAACATGACGACTTCCCAAGTCCAAACCAATGCATCTCTGACACACTTCTGCCCCCACACATTTCAGATGAGGCCGCTCAGCTGGACCCCAGGAGCAGGCCCATTGCTTGTATTCCAGAGCCCTCTTGAAACTTTGCTCTTGGGAGATCCTATGCTTCCCCTGCTGGCCATTTTCCTGGATGCCAACCCTCTTGTCTCCTGACAGAGTGAAGAGACAGCAGTTCCCAGCAGGGTCTGAGAAAGCTATCCAAGTGACCTATTTCCTATAGGGCCCATTCCCCTCTTGTTGGTTCCATGTCCATCTTTCAAGGGCCCCTTAACCCTCATCCCCAGACTGTGTCTTAAGAAGAGCTGTGTGCTCATTTACAATTCTCTTTACCGAGAGAGGGGTCAGTATGGCGTTCCCTCTGCTTCAGATGTCCATCCCCCTTCTCCGACCTCTGAGAACCTCATGTCTGTGTCTAATGTACACAGCACTGTGCTAAGACTAGGGAGCAAGCAAACTGGTCCTTAGCTTCAGGAAGCCTCTGTGCTACAGGACACACTGGGAACAGCCAAGAAAGGATGGAAAATACATATTCTTCAACAGTTTCATGCATGTATGTAACACATTCTGGTCACACAATAGTATATGAGAGCAATTCCAAATAAATTAGTCATCCCTGTTATCTACTGAAGACTGGCATCAGTTCCCCATAGGTACTGAAGTCCTTTATGAAAAATGGCTCAGCTAGTCAGTCGCCTGCCTCTAAAGTTTGAAGACCTCGGTTTGTATGTCCAGTGCCCATGTGGCTGGGTATCCTGGTATTCACCAAAACCTCAGAGTTGGAGAACATAGGGAGGAAGCCCTGCTGCTACGGCCAGTGAGCCTACCCAATTGTTGAGCTCTGAATTGAGTTGAGACCCTGTCTTAGGTGGTTGATTAAAGAAGATACTTGAGAGTGACCTGTGCACCGCATGCCCTCAAATACTCTTTGAGTCACATCTAAATTCGATACCGTACCCAATGTGTACAGTGCCTCATGTAATGTGTTGTTCTTTAAGTTGCAGTTTACTGTATTGGTCGGGAAGAGTGATCAGGACAAAGGATAGCACGTGTTCAGAACAGAGGCAGTTTTCTTTGCAATACTTTTGATTTGTAGTTATCTGAATCTGAAGATGTGGAAACAATGTGTGTGGAGAGTAGGGAGTGAGTGAGAGAGAACCGACTTAAACTTTTAATGGAGGCGCTTGTCTTCACATCATGAAGCTATCATTTCTTTCATACCTTTTGCTATTTTAGAAGTTCAAAGTGGCAAATCAAATAGACATCTGAGTTTTAAGATTTATTCATGATTTGCATGTTATTTTATGTATATTTTTGTGTGTATGAGTGTATGTATGTATACCATTGTATGCAGTGTCCAAGAATGCAGAAAGAGGATGTCAGATCCCCTGGAACTAGAGTTACAGGACTTGTGAGCTGCCACATGGGTGCTGGGAACTGAACCTCTCCAGCTCCAGGTGGCTATGTGTGAGTGCGGCTAAAGTGATTAGAGAGTCACTATTGCATTATGACTCCCCGCCCTGCAAGGACCAAAAGAAGTAAGCAGAAACAGTGGTCCTGCCATAATTGACCACGTTGTGTTCCTATACTGCAGGGTAGAGAAGCTGGCTTCACAAAGGGGTTGGGATGCGTCAGGATTCCCTTCATTGTTGCAGAAAGACTTTATCATATACTTAACTGCAAGCTACTTGTTTGAAGAGAGGGTACAAAATAAAGGTGCAGAGGGCATGGACATTTTTTCTCTTTAAGATTTTGATTAGAAGCTTGTGGGATTTTTTTTCTAAGCATGAGATCATATTTTAAATTTTTTATGTAATTAAAATAGAATTGCACCATACCCACTCTCTCCTGTGTTAGCCCTTCCCAAGTTCATGCCCTCCTCCCCATTAGCCATTGTTGCTACTTATACACACATGTAAATAATATAAATATAACCTGCTGATGCTTTCAGTGTTGCCTGCATATGCATGTTTCTAGGGCTGACTTACTATTAGATAAGAATCCTTGGGGAAAACTAATTCTCCCCTTTTCAGTATAAGATCATAATTTGTTAAAATGATAGTATACAAAATAATTCACTCAGACAATATATGTTAATTTTTAAAATGATTATAGAAACCAACACTTCATAAAGGAGTACTATGTAAATATTTATAATTTTATAGAAAAATTATGAAGAAAAAAATCGAGATAAAGATATTCTTGAAGTGTTTCCCTAACTCCACAGATTCTGTGCTGCAAAAGTCAGGAGTATTTCATGAATGGAGTTAATTGCCCACAGGGCACATGTTGGCCTCTCTAAAATTCTTATAAAAACAAAGAAATTAATTATCCAGCACGAAAACAAGGCCTACTCTTTCTGGCAAACATTCAATTAACTTTTTAGTGCTTGCTGTTTAATGTTGGTTTTGACCAACCAACCATTGAAAACTGCTTTCCTTTGAAACCAGGCTTGAGCAGAAAGCAGTGTTGTGTATAGCTGGTTAGGTGGTCGGGCTCACTGGGCCATCGACTTTTTCCCATGATCTCTGAAGTCAGTGGCCTGCTCTGTTTTGAACTCACTGCAAGATGTGACTTGAACACATTTGGTATTTAACAGAGCCAACCTCTCAGATATACTAGAATAACGAGAGAAAAATTTAACTAGATTTCAGGAAAAGATACTTTGATACTGTAATAACACTGCTAACAAATTATACCTTATTGGTCAGGGCCTGTGACAATCACATGTAAAAGATTATTTTTGAAAGTAGATACTTGTGTATCTTTTCTTTCTGATACTTTACAAGATAAACACCTCTGTATTTTGGAGGCTTTGAGCAATTCTGTCCTTTTGCTCATTGGCTTTCTCTACCTTTGAACATGTTGGTGCACCCACAGTCCCCCTCTATTTTCTGAGCCGGGTAAGACTTACTACTCAGGTTTTGGGTTCACCCTTGTTCAGTGTGTTCTAAGAACAAGGACAACGATCCTCTCTACGTCGGATTGACAACACTGGTGTGACGGAACTGTTTTCTGTTCTGTTTGCCCCGTTTTCCCTATGTGTACTTAGAGCTCTCAGTTGGCCCCTCAGTTGGGCAATCCCTTCAATCTCCAACAGCACTCTAACTTTACATAGAATAATCTTTTATCACTGGAACATTTATTGGAGAGCCCCAGCCCACTGCATATGTATGGTTGTTTCCTGAGCATTAAGCTTGGGGAAAACTGTGGGTGGGAGCACTTTGTAGAGCTACTCTTGGCATTTTCCTGCATTGCCAGGGCTCACAGGGCAGTTTGTCTGTTTGAGGGTCACTTAGTTCAAGTAGTACTACCTGATACTTTTAATTGCACGTCATCCCTTTCCATTTTTAGTTAATGAGCGGTAGAGTGAATGTGTAAATATAAGACATTCTGTTTGGCATTTAATCATGAGTCTTACCTAGATCACTTACTAAAGTTGCAATTGCAAAATATTGATTACCTATTGTTTTTATTTCTTCTTTGTTGGAATTCTTTCCTTTCTGGTTCTGTCTGTTCTGTTCTAATTTTTAAAGCACTCTTCCTATGCAGCTCAAACTGTCTTTGAACTTGCATCCTCCTGCCTCAGACTTGCAGGCCCATGTATCACCACGCCCAGCCAATCGGAAACGTTTTCTAAAAGCCACTCGCTTGTGTGGTAATGCCCTGCCTGGACACACGAGATTCCTCATCTGCCTCCTGAGTCCTGAAAAATATTCCTGCCTGCTTCTTGGAGCCTTTACTGTTTTTAACTCCCCTGCCTCAGATCCTGTACATATCTACTTCATTGCAGCTTAGACCGGGCCGTTTCTCATGGAAGATCAGCTCCCTTTAGCGACTTTGGTGTAGGAAGGAATTCCATTGCGTGTGGGCCAGAGAGATGACACGAGAGCTCACTGCTCTTCCCAGCACCCACACTGTATGGCTCACAGCTACCTCTAAGTCCAGCTCCAGGGGATCCAGCACCGTCTTCGGGCCTCTCTGGGCACCCACACATAATGATATATATTCACAGATATCCATATATATACACACACATATATACATATATACATATACAGGTATATAAATAAAAATATTTTAAAGTTGTGTTTCTTAACATTTATTTTGTTAACATATTTTGAACTTTTCTGTTTGTTTGAGACTAGATCGTGCTATATAGCATAGTCTGGCCTCAGACTTGGCTCTACTCCACCTTAGCCTCTCTCCCAAATGCTGAGAGCAGAGGTCTGTGTCACTGCACAGTGAGGGCTTTGAAACTTATGAACTATGTTCACCTTCTGTTTTGAGGGATATGCACTTACCCATCCTGCTTATGATAATTCTGCTGTATGCTTTTTATACAGAATACATTTTGGTGCCTATTCTCTGGTCTCCTGATACCAACCCCCTCTACCACTTCCATTCCTAAACTTATGATTTGTTTCTTAAAAGGGACAAAGTGTCCAATTCTATCAAGGGTCCGTGTTTGATGTGCTTTTATCCAGGGAGATAACTTTTATCTGTGAGTCAGATTTTATGATTGCTTAGATAATGTAGAGCCCAACTCTGTCTAATAGACCAAAAGTTGGACTCACCTGTAAAGATGTAATTTTAAGAAAAAGAGAAATAAATGTTGTGAAGATCAGACTATTGATTTTTCTCTTGAATTTAGTCTCCTTTCTCTGGCAGATATATTGTTCTTTTTATGTTGTGTATGTTTCAGAGGTTGTTAGGTGTAGGAAATTCTGTGGGGGGTTAGGATGCATGGCACAGCTTTCTCAGGAGCTCACTGTCTCTTAGGGAACATGGGGTAAGGATTCTGTTGTTTAAAGTAGGAGATAAACTCCAGTAAGCACTACAAAATATTTAAGTGTTGCGGGTATCTAGAAAACATCAGACCTGGTTCAGGACAGCAGAGAATTTTCATGGTATGTATGACTGAGAACAGAGTCCACCACCCCTGGAAATCAGAGCCACAAAGAGAGGAGCAATAGAAATGATCAGAAGTAAGATGAAACCACGTTCGTAGGGATTGCAGTCAAACTGTTGGTTGTCAGGTAGGTAGGCTAATTCAGAGGGCCTGCTCTTGTCTGGTGTTTGGATGTTGTATTAGTTTTCTTGTTCTTGTAAGGAAGTACAAGAACTGTAAGGAGATAGAAAAACTGTGGAACTCTTGGTGTGAGGCAGATACAGAGTCTGTCATGGGGAGAGGTGTTGCAGGTGGTCACGTTGCAGTCAAGAAGCTAGAGAAGCATGCTAGCACGCCACTAACGTTCTCATGTATTCAGCACAGGTCCGACTGTGGAATAGTGCCACCACGTTCACAGTGGTTCTGTCTCTCTGTTAACCCTGTCTGGCAACTCTGTCAAAGACACACCCATAGGAATGTCTCCTAGGTGACTCCTGAGTCCAGTCAAGGTGACAATGAAGATTAGCCCCACAGGTATGTTCTTCAGAAGTAGTGAGTGGATCAGAAATGGAACACAGATTGAGCAATAAACACCTAAATGGTCAACTGGGCCTGTGTTATCTACAGAATGTTGGGCCTTGTGGTAAGAGACATTTGAAACAACTGCCAATGCTTACACCTTGACTTTTGGATCTTTAGACCACTTTTTAGCCCATTGATGGCAAGGTTCAATCTCCAGCACCACAGAAAAAGGGGAAAAGTCTAGAACTTGGGATTTTTCTAGATCCTCTTGAAAAGCTAGAAGTTTTGGTGTAGGTTGGCCATGGAACATGTATGTATTGTTTTAAAGAGCTCCAGCTCACTGGCGTGCTAGTGTCCTCTGTCTTGGGCTGTCTCACCAGATCCGTTCTCTGACATTGCCTCTCCTTCCTACCCTCCCAGGCTTCCTTTTTGTTTTGCTGGAGGTCAAAAAGTGAAATATTTCTTGCATGAAAGGGCCAGTCATGTACTCCAAGAGAACAAACAGTATCTTTCTTTAAAAATATATTTATTTTTATTTTGTGTGTGTGAATGTTTTGCATACATGTGCATCTGTGCATCATATGCACGCACACCCAGAGAGGTCAGGTGAGAACACTGGATCCCCTGGAACTAGGTTATAGTGTTCTGTGGTGCTGAGAACCTGACCCAGTCTTCACATGAGCAGCAGGTACTCTTTGGGGGCCCTCTTCCTAGCCTGGAGAGCATATTTGTGAATGTGTAGAATATTCTTTGTCTTTGTTATGTAAATAAAGGGAGTGTTGGTGTGGGTACCCAAAAGTTGGGTACCTTAGACAAGAAGGAACAAAAAGGGCTAAGTTCCTGAGCCTGCATGATGCTTGCTGCCTTTAAGTACATTGGAAAGTCAATTTGCTTCCACTCAGACGGGTGTACAAAGAAGTTTCCAATGATAATAAGCTTAAATAAAGCAGGGTTTTCTGTAAAACAGCAAGGCCAGAAGAGATGGATGTTGCAAAAATAGAAGTCTTTCCCTTTTTACTTAGTTCCAGTTGCAGTTGGTATTAAACAGTTTGTTGGTTGTTTTAAATACTAATTTATAATAATCTAGAATTACCTGGAATGAAATTCTTATTCGGGGAATTATCTAGATCAGGTTGACCTGAGAACATGTCTACAGGGAACTGTCTTGATTTTTAGTTTACCGAGTTTCTTGTGAATGGCACCATTCCCTAGGCAGAGGGTCCTAAACTATGTAAGACAGAGAAAGGTAGGTGCAATGAGTTAAGGTTTGCTTTGGGGGTAAGTCAGTAAGGGCTTCTTCTTGTCTGCTTGTTTCATTTTGCGGCAGGGTCTCAATATGTAACCCAGGATGTGTCAAGCTTAGACTTTCTGTCCCAGCCTTCCACATACTAGTATTGTGTACATACACCACCGTGCTGAGAACTAGTTACTGATACACTGCAGTGTTTCCTAATTTTAACTGAAAGAGATTATCAGGTAGTCTTCCTCTTTTAGACACACTGTATTTATTTTCATGCATAACAAAAATATAGAAGTGCTTGCTGTCTAAATATATTTAGTGTTTAATTTAACTAATAAAATCTTGGCTAGATTAGTCTATTTTGAAAGAAAAAATTTAAAACTGGAAATATAAAAATATTGCCAGGCAATACTACGCCTTTAAAAGTAAAACTAGACAAAGATATTGATTTGTATAAATTGTATTCTAAGAAAATATGGCGAATATACTGGTTTTTAGACAGGAAGTTATATTCTATTTTCTTAGCAGCTGCTAGTCAACCAGAAGGCAGTATAGAGTGCTTGATTGGCCTACAGATGCCCTGCAGAAGGAGTTGATCCCCTCTTGTTGCTTGAGTACTTTAAAATATATTTGTGGCTTTCACCTCTTGTCTAACCCACTCCCATCCTAACTTTTCTTTAAATGGTCCTATGTAAGTGTCATTTCATAGTCTCTTATGTTTAATTTCAATGTTAGATGGGAACATTACTCTCAGTTATTGGCACCCTTCTAAGCAGTAAAGCAAGCAGGCTTTCTGAGGATGGGCACTTTTAAGTATGGCAAGGTTGGAGTGTTCAGTGTCTGTCGCCTGGTGACAAAGCTGTCCATCCAGAGCAGGCGATAACTGTAGCTGTGTTCTCACACAACAGGAGCAGCCTGTGTTTGATAGGATAGGGGACAGTGCTGACCAGGGATAGGCTACAGCTCTCGTCTCCTTACAGAGGGTAACCCTGGGGAAATAGAGGTCTGAAGGGGTAGCTAGCTGCTTTGGGGGCCTGAGGAGTCACTGCCAAGCTCCTGTTACTCAGCTTCATGCAATAAGAAGGAACCTGGCCTTTTTTCTTTTATTACTCATTCTTGTGTGTGTTCAATGTATAGGTGCACATGTACACACATGCATACACTTGTGTGCATGTGTGTGGAGAGCAGAAAACAGCCTGCAGTGTCTCGGGCACGTTCCACTTTCTGTTTGAGACAGGGTCACTTACTAGAATTTCACCTAGGAGACTAGGTCTGCTGTCCCAGAGTCCAAGTCACATGCTCTTGCAAATGTTGTACTGACTGAGCTCTCTCCTGACCCCTCTTACAGCCTCCCCAACCAGTGGCACCTTTGTCATTGACATTTAAGTCCATCCTTTTTGCGGCTGCTTCTCTTCATAGGTTTGTGTGACTCACTGGATGCAAACTCTTTGCTATCATAGGCTTAAAAAACTAGAATAGCTTTTAGTAAGCTCTGTAAAATTCAGACTCGGGTGTGGCCCACACAGACTGACAGCTGTGCAGTGTGTTCACCAAGAGTAAGACGCCCAGTGTAGCACAGCTCTCTCTGCTTGGTACCTGTTGCCTCAGGGCTTCTGAGCTGTGGGATCAGCTGCCCTTAGGAGGCTCTTCATCGGCTTCCACTTAGACTTTAGAACGAGACACAGAGGATGATTTGTATGTCTCTGATAAGAAGTGAGATCACAAGTGAATGTTTACATTTGTGCTTTCTATCGTAATGTATATAAAAATTGTAGTCAGCACAAGGGTCCTGTGATGTCCCAGGTACTGTTGGACAGGAAAAAGTTGGACATAAGTTAAGCTCGGGTAATTTAAAAGTCAACTTCAATGTGATGGTTCAAGCTTGCAGTAACTGGGATGCTGAGGCAGGAGGATCGCCAAGTTTAAGGCTAGCCTGGGCCAGATAATGATTCCTACTCCAGCCTTTGGTTGTATAGCCAGACTATCTTTTTTTTTTTTTTTTTTAAAGATTTTATTCATTTATTATATATAAGTACACTGTAGCAGTCTTCAGATACACCAGAAGAGGGCATCAGATCTCTTTACAGACGGTTGTGAGCCACCATGTGGTTGCTGGGAATTGAACTCATGACCTCTGGAAGAGCAGTCGGGTGCTCTTAACCGCTGAGCCATCTCTCCAGCCCTAGCCAGACTATCTTAAAACCAAAACAAAATTAAGAAGTAAAAAGAAAACAATTAAAGAGATGAATAATTCAAATGATTTGCTGACTGCATGAAGTTTTGAAGGTAAAATACACTAATGCTTGAAGTTTGAAAAATACCAACTTAGTTGAAACCTAGTAGAAACAGCTTCCCTAAGTTAGATAATGGTTTGTAGCAGAGCCCTGTCTGTTTTGTGCCTTTTCATATGTACATACACACATACATACATGCATACATACATACATACATACATACATACATACACGTACATACGTGCATATGTACATACACGCATACACACATGCATGCATACATACATGCCATAAATAAGCTGCTGCTTTGTGGAGGGAGATCTGTGTTTTAGAATTTGGGAAGCTTCTATTTTATAATGTGAAACTTCTCATCGTGGACCAAATTTGGAAATCTGCGTTTGACAAAGGTCACTCTGAAGCCAGGGCCAGGCTGCTTGAAACAGGAAGAGACTGGGCGAGCGCTGTACTGATCAGCACAAGTTGCTGAGAACCTTCACTGCATTATGACCCTAATTTAATTCACACTTACCTTCCTCCTCCATCTCTCTCTCTCTCTCTCTCTCTCTCTCTCTCTCTCTCTCTCTCTCTCTCTCTCTCTCTCTTTCTCTGTGTGTGTGTGTGTGTGTGTGTGTGTATCCATAGATGTGTATTTTTTTTCCAAAGTAAATGTCACAATGCCAAACATAAGTGAAAATGAAGAGGGCTTGGTGCTGGGATCTAGGACCAGAGAGGACAGAATGGTGGCTGTTGCTTGCCTTGGAATGCTTACTCTCAAGCAGGAGCGCATGCTCTGGGATGCAGATAGAAACTGAGTGTGATGGCACGTGCCTTCAATCCCAGCATTCAGCCTTATCTTCAGAAAGAGCTACAGGACAGCCAAGGTTGTTACACAGAGAAATAGTTTCAAAAATAAATAAATAAATAAATAAATAAATAAATGAAACAAACAAACAAACAAACTGAAAGTTCAGTCATTAGTTGAAACCTGTTTTTTTCAATGTGGGACTTACCTTGAAACTTAAGCTGTAGCTGTTGGATGAGGCAGCCCTGAGATTTGCCTGTTAATAAGTGCAAAGGCCTTAGGCGAGTCCCTTAACTCTTGCACACGTCAACATCGTCACCGTCACATCCCCACTCTTATGCCCACCACTGTTCCCTTAGTAAGACAGGTCACTGGTGGCCACTGAGGGAAAATGCACAAAGCTTGTTCTCTGATGCTAAGCATGGCAGGTACTCCTGCCTGCTAGAGCCGTAGAGCATATAATGACTTGGAAGCCAACACAAGACGTTTTCAAGCCACAGAACCCTTTCTTCAACAAACATCGACATGGAAACCCGATACGAAAGAGAGATTAACTTGGATCTGCTGTGTTTGAAGTCGTTATGGGCAGTTGAATCTCTACAGAGTGTTGGTTCTCCAACCAGCCGGCATGCGAATCACAGACTTCTGGGCACAACACATTGTTTTGAGTCAGTGAGTCTGGAATGAGACTGAGGAATGTTCTTTTGATGAGTTCCCATGCTGTTGCTGCTGGTGATGGGATGATAGGAGCAGGGAGAACCATAAATGAGAGCTACTGTGGTAGAAGGTATGGGTGTATTTGGTAACAGCCAGAGCCTTGGACATTTACACACCAGTCAAAGCTAGGGCCGTATCTTCTGCCTTTGGGGCCTTTGGGGTCTGTTGTCTGCAGTGCATTTAGTAGAGTAGGTCTTCTGGTCCATTAGCTGGGGCTTATTATAAAACATGTCCACAACCCTCGTCCTAAGCCACCCAGAAGATCTGACGCTCAGGATTTGCACCTTTACGAACTCTGTAGTTGATTCTTTTTTTTTTTTTTTTTTTGGTTCTTTTTTTTTTTTTTTTTTTTTTTTTTTTTTTTTTTTCGGAGCTGGGGAAACCCAGGGCCTTTACCACTGAGCTAAATTCCCTCTGTAGTTGATTCTTATACTGGCCAAAGTTTGGGAACTGTTCACCTAGGCATACCCTACACCCAAGCTTAGGAGCAGCTTAAGAAACTCCCCACAAGAAGCACGATGTCCACCTCTCTCTGCCCAACATAGTGATCTTTCCACTAGTTTAAGTTCTTGGTTCTACCAAAAGCTTCCTTGACCTTCGCTGTATTCAGAGCATTAAAGAGACTGCTGCATTTGTCGGCAGGTTCAAACAGTCATGCACGGTAAAGAAAAGGAGAGGCTGACTGTTCAGCCCAGTGGTAGGGTATCTTCGTAGCATATGTGAAAGCCCTAAGCTCACCCTCCTCACAGGAGGGCTTGGGTAGTGAGCCTGAAGCTCACTGGTTTGCCTACACTAGCTGGTGAACCCTTCCAGGGATCCACCTGTTTGTGTCTGCCATGCCCTGATTGATTAGAGGGTCACAGGCATATGCCTTTGTTCCAGGATTTTGTATGGGATCTAGAGAGCTATGCTAATGTCCCCATACCCTCTCTCCAGCCCCAAGAAATAGAATTTGTAACTCCTTCTTCCTTTTCTGAAATGCAGTCCCATTGAATCAGAGCCACACCATATGACCTCAGATATGACCTCAGTTAACACTTTAAAGGGTTTGTCACTGTCTGAAGTCACATGGGGCATAATCCAGACCATGACGAATGGAAGTGAATTAGAAGTGAGGAAGGAGCCCAGAGTCTGTCACGTGACAGCTCCTTGAGCTTTTGTTTGCTCCCTCTCCTAGCAATATATTTTCTATTTTCTATTTCTTTGTCTTTTAAATAACAGAAATACAGAAATGAAATTCAGTCCTTCTTCTAAAAGGCTTCTGGCATTTCATGCCATGTTTTGGGCTTATTTTAAAAATCTCTTCAGATAGGAAACTCACCACCCAGTTTACGAATTTGTGTCTTCAAAGATGAGGCTACAGCTTCTGTGTTGTCTATCATCTCCCCAGTAGACACACACGTGGCCATCCCCTGTGCCAGGGTCAAGCTTCGATTCTCTCTTCAACCTCTGATGAGTCTTGACTTCACTGTAAGTAGCCGACAGTATCTGCTAATGTGGCCTAATAAATACCCATGTTCTTCCAAAAGACTCAAAGCTGAGCGCAAATGTGACCTAGTTCCTTTGAGAACAGAGATTGTCAACATGAGATTCATGTGTACAGTTCAAGTTCTGTTCCTTACTTGAAGACTTGATTAAAACACATCATTTGAGAGATGATGTTTCTTGTAAATTTACATACTGAAGCTATTCAGATTACTAATTTTGATTGGTCTGACAGTAGTGTTGGTTATATGTGCCTTTCAGGTGTCTGGGAGTACTCGTGTGTCTGGGAGTACTCATGTGTTACTTCTGAAGTCTGTGCAGTTGAATAAAATGCAGTTGAAGAGCCAGGCTGGTGGCCCATGCCTTTAATCCCAGCACTTGTGATGGGGAGGCAGAGGCAGGTAGATCTCTGTGAGTTCAAGGCTAGCCTGGTCTACAAGGCAAGTCCAGGACAGCCCAGAAACACAAAGAAACCCTATCTCAGAAAAAAACCAAAAAAAAGAAGAGGAGGAGGAGGAAGAGGAGGAGGAGAGGGAGAAGGAGGAGAGGAGGAGGAGGAGAAGGAGGAGGAGGAGAGGAGGGGGAAGAAGAGGAGGAGGAGGAGGAGAGGAAGAAAAGAACAGAAAGAAAGAAAGGCTGGCCCCAGCTCTGCAGGTTCACCACTTACAGTACCTCCCTGACAGGTCCACCTCCTTGTGGGATGGAGCGAAGCAAGTATCTGTCCCACCCCAGTAGTTTAGATTATTTCACCCTTCTGATGTGCAGGCCACATTTTCATCATTTTACACAACGCCTGACAGAGCAACTCTAGGTCTCTGTTGACTTGGGGTTTGGTGACTGGAAGTCATTCACAGGGGTTGTGGTGCAAACTCTCACATGTCCTAATCTCGAGGACCAACTCCTTCTAAAGGCTCCATAGTCTTCAGAAGAGTCCCACAAGTTGGCGGCTGCACACTCATAATCTGAGCTTGCAGGAGACATTCCAGAGTTCCCGTAGCAATTGGTTACTTCCTAGCTGTGTCGGCTGTGGAGAGGAGCCTCCTGTAGGCTCATTTAACTGTTCCTTACCCACGACAAGGGCTGGACTGCCTGGTGGCCTTGAACTCGGAACTTGGCACAAGGCAAAAGAGGCTATAAGCCATATATCAAACAGCATAAATGACGGCCAAGGGAAGCTCGGAGCCCTTGCCTGCAAGCACGAGGACTGGGTTCAAACGCCCAACCCTCATGCAAACCCCAGGACTGCCTGCGTGACCTGTAACCCTGCCTGGCACCGACGGGAAGAGCATTCACTGGCCAGCCAACCTAGCCAAAGTGGCCAGCTTCTGATTCAGTGAGAGGATACTAAGGGACAGAGTGATAGAGAAGGACACTTCCTGCTCTGACTCCATGCGTGCACACGTGGGCGTGCGTGTTCACATGTTCACATGCATTCATCACAAACAGCATACAACATCACATACACAAAAAGAATAAAATGGAAGGAGTTTGACTTCAAAATGTTTGCATTTTAATGTTTCCAGTGTTGGAAGGTCACTGTGATTGTTGAATCTGTTGTGAATATATATTTCTCTTTTTTCCTGATTTTTTTTTTTGGAGGAAGTTGTTTTTCAACTTGAGAACTCATGTATGAAGCATGTTAATAGTTACCACTTTAAAGTGTGTCGTTCAAGCATTGACCTGTTCATCTCTCCAGTGTCCATTAATAGGTATCTACGTAAGACAGGGACCACCCCACATCTGTGTTCCTACCGGAAGCTTTTTGTGAAGAACTCATTCCTCTTTCCCTTTTGTATTACGTCAGAGAGTGAACTCTTGTTAGAGTTTAGGGTAATATTTCGTAGATTCCTAAACAACTGTGTCAACCAAAGTTCATTAACTCCAAGTCATGCTGTAGCACCGTGTCTTGTTGGGGTCTAAATCTCTTTAGCTAAAATAAGTGACAAGACTATGGGTTGTTCACTGCGGCTCCCCCAACCCCAGAAGTGTTTGCTTAGATGCTACGGTGTACTAGTTAAACATTTACACAAAACAGGAGCCTTGCTGTCACCCAGCTAGATGTTCTCCTTCGTTGGTGTATTGTCCTATTGTGTCTTCATCGTCCTCAGGTAACCCATGTTACAGTGCTCATTTCACCATTATGTTTCAGATGTGTGCACTCACAGAAATGATTACCTACAAAAGCACATGTCACTAACCTCATGCACCTGCCACCCTTTCTCTACAATATTCTGAGTTAATTCTAAAACCGGTCAGTCTGTCTGTTCACATATCCACACGTATCCCCGTTTAGCTCACGTACAATTAGCACCACATCTAACATTTTCCTCCTGTTTCATAGACTTTGGGGATAGGCAGCGTTCTGAAGGGTATGTTTTCTTTCACAGTGGCTTTTAAAGAGTGTGTGTTTAAGAGTCTTTAACAGTTGGTTTGTAAGCCTGTGTCACCATAAACCGTGTCTCAGGGCAACCTAGGAATGTTTGCCACTTGTTTTTCAACACAGATGTTTTTCCTCTTTACTATTAAGACATTCTTTTTCTTGATATATCCTTATTTTAAAGTGATTGGCCAGATCACAGTGTGCCGCTGTCAAGGAGGTATCTGAGGCAGCCTCAGCTGCTGCCTAGACCTCTCAGAAGTACACACTTGTTGACTGCCTACTGTTTGCATAAACCTGTTGGCTGACATGACAGAACATTCAATGAAGAAAACAGGCTGCTTCAACTTGAGCTACATTTTAGTTTGGAGACAAAATCTAAAAGAAACAAACACTAGTTAGTACAGTTTCAGAGGGAACTGAGGAGAACTCTGATGGGACAAAGTGGAAGAAAGACTGTATGTAGTATGAGGAAGTAAAGACGGGGAGTCCAAACAGGCTGTGCTGACCGACGGGCGTGACAGAGAGCAGACGGCTGCAGACCCTAACTGGATCCTACCAAGAGCTGGATTACAGTATATACTTAATGATTGTCTTCCTTCTATGTAGATGGAAAAAGCCTTGGTTTCTACCCCCCACCCCACCCCACATTCTTTTAAAAAGCCTTAGGAACATTTGTATATAAATAAATGCCTGGTTCATTTGTTGGTTACATGAAGGCTGTTGGTTTTTGTGTAATTTCAATCATTGCTTATAATGTTGGGCTTTTCATGGTGTATATTTCGTTCTGATCTGTAAGTGATAAAGTGTGTTTCTAGCCATCTTATCCTAAATTCAATCACACTGATTTTTATGTAACATAAAACAAAATGGAAAATAATCTTCAAGTGTCTACTCTGTATAATCCAGAGAAGCAGTTTGTAAAGAGCAAGTCGAGTCGGAACAATGTGAATGCCGTGTCTTGTTAATTTGATAGAAGCTGGCATTTTAAAAGTCAAAGTAAAGATAAAAATCACAGTTAATTGTTTTTGTTCTTTAAACTGGCAGGGCTAACCCTGATGGCTTTTATATTTACTGCTAAAACATTTCTCAAATAAAACTTACCTTTATTATAAATAGTTTCAGGAAATGTGGTGGCACTGTGTGGAAGGAAGACTGTTTTTGTCAATTTAGAAAGTTAATAATTCTTGTGACAATACTATAGCTAAAAAGCCGTTGCCAGTTTTCCAAATGTCAGTGCTCACTGACCTTCCACTTGAACCTAGCTAAAATGTAAACATTTTCTTGAGGTGGTTAGGGGCTGGGCCAGCCAATCTGGAGGGTATTAGCGGTGTTCTCTTGGGAGGTTGGAACCCTGGGTAATTCTCAGGAGCTCCTTTCCAAGCCAGAGGCTGTCTTCAATATTACATATTGCTTAATTCTTCTGTGCTCTGCTAATAATGCCTACCGTGCCTCTTGGAAATCTCATTAGTTAAAGATGTACTTAACGTGCCTTTGAAGTGGAGGGTAGGGCGGGCTGTATTTGGAAGCTTTCCTGCCCTTTCCCTGCCGGTTGCTAAAATACATAGTGTGGAGTTCAGCCCATTGAGGTCGAGCTTCTTGCCCTTGGGTCTCAAAAGTCTGACTTTTTAGGAATCTATTACACATCCAAAATATTTTTGTTCAAAGAAAAGCTAAGTACTGTATCAACTCCCTTTGACCTGTCAGTCCCTTTAAACCCTCTGAGGTGTACTAAGCAGTGTTTTTCAAACTTCAGGTCATGACCCGTTAATGGTCGTTAAATCAGGTTAGTGGGTTAAAACCAGCATTTTAAAAAGTCAATAGAATATAGCAATCATAGTGAGGGTAGGTATTGTCTCGCAGTGTCTCTCCATTTAGACAGATGTGTGTGTGAGGTTTTGTCTAAGTGTGGAAAAGGAAGCTATTTATTTGCTCTGCATGACCCTCAGGCTGGGAAGTGACTATGGAGAATATTTTAGAGACAGGATTTATAATCTCATGTTTAAATGTTTACATTTTAATTCCTTCAATTCTCAGCTACTAAGCTAATGCCAGAGTTCATTAATATTTTAAAGGAAATTTCGAAGACAAGGGATTTAAGAAACTACATTTTAAAACGGATTCTTCTTTTCTCATTCAAACATTGTCCTATAACCAAAGGCAAACTCAGCGGGACTCGTGCTCCTTCCCTCACATCATAGTGGACAGCTGTTTCTTCACATAGAAAAAGAAAATGATACCGAGTGGGAAATGTAGCTGTTCGGTAGCAGCCCAGACTCTTCTGTAAAAGATTTCCATGCACTGAGGGAAACCATTGTTTCATTTAAGAAAGCCACGTGAGTTAACACGTGTTTTGAATGGGTGCAGGTACAAAAAAAATCACAAAAATGTGGTCAGGCTCGTGTTCAAATCCTTTAGATCCCTACTTGTTTTACTTTATGTCCTTCAAAACAGTGACCGCGTCCCTCAGCATTCAGCTTGAGAATTGTTTTCAAAAATGCTTGCCCTTTACCCTGTCGGTGTCAGACTCTTAAGCTTTTAACTGAAGATTTCTTCCTATCGAATATTTTTCTGCTCACTAAATAAACATTAAACTCGATTGTTAATTATTTAAAGTTTTAGACTAGATTTGTATTTCAGTATTGATGTTATACATATTGTATTTTTATTATATAATGTTAACCTTAATTTCTCTAAACGTTTCTCCTCTGTAAAATAGATGATAGTTAAGATATATTCCAGACATCAAACTGATGCCTGATATCTTTTTATATCTCCTAGTCATTGCAAACCAGTGTGTTCCGATTCAGGTTGTGGGATGTCATGCTTCCATAGTGAGTGTGGTGGGGTCACAGTACGGCACACTGAGACTGGATTGTTGATTAAGGACAGAAACATACAGGCCAGTCAGGGCTCATCAGTGAGACCCTGCTTCCCAAAGAGAAGTACCCATTCACCCTTAAATAGCACATCCCTAAAGTAGATAGCCGTCTCTTGGTTGTGGCTTATAGTGATTTTAGTGTTTTGAGTCTACTGTCAGTTCCCATCTGGCTTATGTAAGAAGTATTCTGAAGTTATACAGTAATAATGCTCATCCTTGAGATATTCAGGAGGCATGGTAGGTTCATTTAATCCTGGTTATAGCACTTCGAAGATGCTAAAAGTAGACTGAGTGCCCTGCTGGACTATCCTGTGCTCCCATACCCTCCAGTTTATGCATTTAAACTGTCATGTGCACTGCTTCTCTTGATGTATAGCTCCGTCTGTGTACGTTAACGTTTTCACACTGTTAGTTTTTGTCTTTTAACGTGAGTAAGCAAAAGTTGTCAGGCTGAGCACCTGTGTTCGCAGTCATGGCTGCCAGAGGCTTGGGCTCAGGTGAGGGTGATGCGCGCTCCTTGGTGTGTCGTGTCTTAAAGTCGGAGTAAGAACAGGTTGAAGGTAGAATTTCAAAATGCCTTGTTTTATCTCAAATAACAGCATAAAGGGTTTACTTGGCTATTTATTTACCTCATTGCTGCAGGTTTTGTGTGAGTCCTGGAAAGAGGCTTACGAGCTGCACATGGTGCTTCGCCTGTCAGACTTTCAAAGCTGTGCTGACGTCTTTCTTCTCCTATTTGCTGCATCTTTATGTTTAAAGTGGCTCAAAATGAACTTAATCATTAGTTTTCTGGCTTGTTTTATTTTTGAAGCCAGTGTTATTGTGTTGGCTCTAAAGCAAACAAAAACAAAAAGCCATTTCTTCCTTCCTGCAGTGGCTTTGATGTTCATCCTGAGAGTGGTCGATGCATGATGATAAATGTTCTGTTAAACACAAAGCACGCCTTAAGTACAAACAAAATATGGACTTTCTTCCCCAATTATTTTGATTCCCTGTACAAATATCACTGTAGCTGATCAGCTGTTGTATTGAATAAATGGAGAAAGAATTAAATTTTTCCACACGATTGACTTTTTATACAAAAAGCAAGGCTAATATCCTGAATAAGAAACTTTGACAGTGCTAACATTTGGTGAGGGGTAATAACGGAGCTGTCCATTTTCACTGGAACACAAAGAGCGCTCTAGAGAAAAGGACGCTTCACCCGTCAGTCCTGATTCCATGCACAGAAAGGCTAAGACAGTTAAACTGTGCACCTCACAGCGTGTATGCTGTCCTTTCTTAACAACACCTTAGAGCATTGATGCTTAAAAAAGGAAGCACTTGGTGTCTTTTCTGCCAATGGGAGTAACTCTGAAGATACTCTTTTGGATACTGTTGCTTACCACCCTACACTTGGTGCTAGGCTTTCTGGAGGTGAGGATGAAGCAGGAAGACAGCAGTTCCTTTTGGTGGAATTGACTGTTTTCTTTCTGCTACTCAACAGAAAACTCCATTAGCACAAAGCCACTGCAGAAAGCCACCATGCTCAGATAGTGTGTTTTGATTGTACAAGGTGCCCGAGTAGGCTAAGCTTTATCTGTAATGTAGCTAGTCCGACTTAGTCTCCATGCTCCTCTCTCATACATGAACTGCAGTTCCCCACAAGCTTTGCCTTCAAGTCCTGTGATTGACACATCAAACCATAAACACAGAAGTGCATAGGCTGTTTATACACCTTGACATGGATATGTCTGCCAATTTCCCTTTCTCAACACTAAATTCATGATTTTGGACAAAAATTAAGAAGTCCCTGTTGGTCAGGGAGTGTAGCTCACTGGTGGAAGGCCTGGTTGGCACGTGTGAGGCCCTGAGCTGTCCTTAGCACACTGTCCAAAGAAAGAAGGGACAGGGCTGTTTGGTAGAGATCCAGCAACTGGTGGGAATTAGAAAGGTTTTAGTTTGTGTATTACAGAAAAATTACACAATAGATTTTTTATCATTTGTAGTTAGTGTACATGTTCGTGTCTGTACACCACTGTACTCACTCCAGAAGAATCCTTTGTCTCCCAGCTGCCACATCGGCTTTGTATTCTCACACACCCAGGTCTCGTGTCCACCAAGATTCTACTTTGGGGATAATCATGTCAACTTAGTTTTCTGACACCTTCTCTCACTTCCTTTTTAGGATTTTAAGAATAAAAAGTACCTTGATGTCTTAATATTCAAACTATATATAAGTAATTATTTTTAAATTTTCTTGGTCAAATATATAGGATACCAAATTTAATTAACCTTGGGATACAACAAGTGTTGGCACATGGAATGTTTGCTGCCAGTTTTAGGGTAAGGGTCTGTTTAGTTTAGCTTAGCTTAGTTAGTCCCTGCTGTCTCTGGCAGGCTGCCTCTTTCCCAGATGTGTTCCTGCGTGTTAGTGCCCCATGTGAGCACGAGCCATGTGCGGAGGTCAGAAGATAACCTCAACTGTTGGTCTTCACCTACCAACTTATGTGAAACAGGGCATCTTGCTGTTTGCCAATGTGGATATCAGGCTAACTGGCGCAAGCTTCCTGGAATTTTCCAGTCTTTTCTTCCCATCTCTCTGTGGGAATGCTGGGATTACAGGCACGTTGTGTCTGGCTTCACATGGGCTCTGTGGATCTGAACTCAGCGCTGTAATGCTTTCACTCATGTTCTCTACGCACTGAACCAAAGGTGCACGGTGGCTTATACTTTCATAGCCCCCTCACTCTGCTAGTGCCTCAGTGCCTTCGGCCATGTTTAATATAGCCAACTTCTCTTAAAGCCGAGGACAAGTGGCTGCACCTCCATAATAGACTTTGTGAATGTCCAGTGCGTAATGCCATTCTCAATTGGGCAACGGTTACGTAGTCTGACTTTGGGTGATGGTGGCGATGGTCATCTTCTTCTACCATTCCAGTGAGGAAAGAGTTATTAGGCATCTTGAATTATAAAGAAAATTGTAGAGTGCTTGTGTTGTAGCAATTTACAAAACAAAACAAGATTTTAGGGTTTAGTAATTTGGCCTTACAGGCATGAAGATTTGAGTTGTATCCCCAGAACCCACATTAAAAACACAAACAAGGAAGAGGGGTGTAGTATGTGTTTGTAATTCTGGCTCTACAGCGACAGAGCAGGCTCATTACCCAGCTAACCTAGAACTAACCTAGTACTTGGCTAGCTCCAGGCCAGTAAGAGAGAAATCCTATTATGAAAAGCATGGTAGATGAACAGAGTTGTCCTTTAGCCTCTGTACATTCACATGTGTATCACCACACTCATGGACACACACATACACACTCGCTCACACCCACACATGTACAGGGTAGCCAAGTGTGGTGGTACAGACCTTCATCCCAGCACTTTGGACAGAGAAGCAAAAAGCTCAGGAGTTCGTGGTCTACACAGAGAATTTAAGGTTACCCACAGGGGCCCTGCCTCAAAATGAAACAAACAAAATACCTTGTAAAAGTAACTTTTGTTGGCCTAATGTAATTGTCGTCTCAGAGGCTTGCTCACCCTTTCTAACTCTGAAATTTGAACTCTGGCTGGCAGGTTCAACTCAGCTCTTCTGGCTCTAACGCCTCTGCAAGCTAACTAATTCAATCTTGCTTCTCTCAGGCTCTCACTGAATTGTTCTGTTTGGGCTCAAACTAACTCTGGTAATTTGTTCTATTCTTTTGGCTCCTCATTCTCTGGTTCATTCTGCCTTTACTTGTGTCTAGCTGTTCTCTCTTTGCCTGCCTGCCCTTAAGTAGACTCTTTCCTGTCTGTTCTCATGAGAGTTGGATGTGTCCTTTCTCTGACTCATTCTGTCAGATCTTTCCTTGATTCATCACGTTGCCTCTCATTTAGATATCACTTTCAAACATAGCTGTTTCCTTCTACAAACTAATCTTACCTACATTGTTTGGGATTAAGGTGTGTACTAAGGATGAGTCTATATTCCAGCCATGTTGCTGAATGAAAATTACCCTACAATACCTTTTTGGTAATACATACTCTGTAAGGACTCTTAAAATCTCAACAGCTATTCGTGTCAGTTGCAAAATAAATTGGCTACTAATCTGTTTATTTTACGATCCTATTTCTGCTTTCCTTTTTGGAATCTGAATTTGAGCTTAATCTATGTAAAAGAAGAATTTTGATTATCACATTTCAGATTAGTAAAGTATATTTTTAAAACATTACTACTTTTTCATCATGGAGAAAATTAATATTAGATTAAGAAAACATTTTAGTATTGACAATACCAGAAAGAAAATTATGGTATATTTCTGGTAGGTTTACTGTCACCCACACATAACCAATGGCACTCTTGTGCATGGCGTAAACCCAGAGGTAAAATGGCCTATCAATTAAGCGGTAAGTCGATGGTAAACTGATGTTCTGGGAAGAGCTGCTCCTTGTCACAAGGTAGCCACGCCTCATCAAGTGGCAGAGATGTGCCGCACTGTGCCAAGGCTTCCTTCACTCCAAAGCCACCTGAGAGAGTGCTACCTGCTCATTTTTGAAATCCAAGAGGACAAAATTAATTTCAAGTGCTTTTGAATGGCTAAGTGTGGAAAGGGTGGGCTGGTGAACACGAACTGTTTTGTCTGTGTGATGCATGGCAGCCATGGGACTTCCTGAGCTCATTGCCAGTCTCCACTGTCTTCCCTTTCACTTACTGGGAGCATCTTCCTACACGTTAGCCATCTTCTCACAAGTCCTCCTCACTAGTTGTCATGCCTTTAAGAACTGTTAGCTCATGAAACCTGAAACACACTGTAACTGTTGCTGCTGCACCCTAACTTCCTCTCACTTCCTCTGCAGTATCTCAGGCCACGGTACTGGCTTTAGATGATGTCATCACAAAAACTTAGGTATCGACCCAGAGCTAACTTACAGGATGGTTTTCTGTTGTCTTGAGAACAAATGGTACGTGAAGTATCTCTAATTCAAGCTTACAAAGTTGGTTGCAGGGCCGTGTGACGGCACAGTGGTAGAGCTCTTGCTCAACATGCACAGGACCTGGGTTCTAACCCCAGTCCTACAGGGAAACACCTCTTGCAGCCTTTTCCTTTCTACTTCTGGTTCACTGGTTTGCTCCAAGTTCATGGCCAGACTGGTCTCTATAGCAAGTTCTGGCCAGCAAGGAAGGACTGCTTATGAAATATATCTCGGAGCACTGCCACCCCATCCTAACAGTCACATTTATAAGATGATCTTGCTTGTAAAGGGACATTTTAAAAACACTTTTGATTGCTTCTTTGTGAGTTTCACATCGTGTACTCCAGTCTCACTCTATCTCCCTATCCCCACTGTGGAAGGTGCAGTGTCACAGTGTGTCACACAGTATATTCCCTTTTGCCCAGACACCTTTACTTGCAAATGTTTCATTGCCTTGAGTCAGTGGTCTGGTCCAAGGCCTTTGCTTCTGCTACACCGTCAATCCTGAGTCCTCACTGGCACTCCTCTGGAGTACCCTGCTGTTGCCCTGAGTCATGGTAATCCTGCAGCTTTGGCTCTGCCGGACCGCCAGCAAAGGGGCATTGTTATTCAGAGTGGAACCTGGATAAGTGTGTGAGCTCCAAACTTGGAATGTGGTTTAACAAGTTCAAAGAAGGGCTGCTCTCCCAGAGGACCCACGTTCAATTCCCAGCACCCACGCGGTGGCTAGCACCCACCTATAACTCTAGTCTCAGTGGATCTGGCACCCTTTCTGGCCTCCATAGGCACCATACACACATGGTGCACAGACATATATGCAGACAAAACACCCACACACATTAAACAAATAAATAAAAGTGTCTGCCAAGGAATCTCAGGGAGGATACGCTGACCTCTAAATCTGGACATTATTTTCTTTTGATTTCTGAATTTTTGATTAAGAATTGCATGTTTTATTGCCTCTTTGAAATTTATTTAAAGTGACTGATCAAAACTTGATTTTTTTTAAAAACAGTATTTGTTCATATGTGTATAGGTGTGTTCCCTGCGTGTGAGTTGGAGCACACAGTGTGCAGTGCCTGAGGAGGATAGGACTAGAGTGAGAAGCAGCCATGTGCCACTGTGTGGGTGCTGAGAATCAAACCTGAGTCCTCTGAAAAAGCGCCCGGTTCTTTTTAACTGCTGAGGCATCTTTCCTGTTCCCATTCTTGATTTATAAAATGAAAAAAAAAAAAAAAATCAAGTCATGATTCCTTTGTGAGCCAAACACGATACTGTTTTATCTTTAATCCCAGGACGGGGGAGCCAGAGGCAGGCAGATCTCTGTGAGCCTAAGGCCAGCTTGGTCCACAGGGAAAGGTCTGGGCTAGTGCAGGCCACTCTACAAGTAAACTGAATTTGTGTATGCTTTGGACATATGTACAGAGTGACAGACTAACACCGACTAAAGACTTTTGGCCTACACAACGGAAAGAAGCACTGACATAGAAGCCACTCTTAGTGTTCTATTTCCTCCAGAATAGAAATTTCTCTCTCTTTATTCTCTACTGTGTCCCTGGACGTAGTTCTAAAGATTCATTGAATGGTCTAATTAAAATAGTTACTGTGCAACAAACTTACTTGTATTCTGCATCAATTTGCATTGTTAGGCATCTGGGGAGGGGGAGGGATCATGAATTTTATCTTTATCAAAACGGTATTGTAATCTGTTTATGAAGATATTTTCAAATTATGTTGTAGGTTTTATAACTAGAGTTAGAATAATGGTTGCTATAATCCTCAGTGAGCCTTCGAAGTTTGTAGGACTTGCCTGTGTTCACAGCCATAGCTATTGTGTGGTCAGTCTAAACCAGTATCAAGTGCTGAAAGCTCTTTCTACTGCAGATGTGGGATTATCCTTTACTCACAGGTAGAGGGAAATGGCGTGACATGGATCAGCTTTATCTTAGTAAGATATACCAATAGGTGTGTGTAGGGGCAAATGGTTCCTAGTTAGTAATTTCTCTGTTAAAAATACTTTTATTGCATGTCCATTTAGGAAGAGACAGAAAGAGACTTATGTGTCACAGCACAAGTGAGTCATAGAAATCAAAATACAATTTTCTGGAGTTGTTTCTCTCCTTCCACTGTGTGGGTCTCAGGAATCGAACTTAGGTCTTCAGGCTTGGCAGCAAGCTCCTTCACCCAATGAGCCATCTCACTAGCCCCACATTTAGTAATTCCTTTTTCAGTTCAGAGAGCTGACTTTTTTTTTTTTTGAATAACAAACATTCTTGATGCCTGACCCCTGGAAAAGCAGGCTTATTATAATTTATTATTATAAATTAGGCAAGCTGTAGAATTGAAGGCATATTCTTATGAAAAGATTTTCTTCTACAAAGAGAATTGCTTTTTAATGTCTTATACTTCCTTGTGCTGTATAGAATGGCATGCTGGGGAGATTTACTATGGTAAAAGCCAAATATTCACTCGAGTTTAAATGTAACAAGTATGCTTGTATTGAAATGCATGGCTGTATTTTTAAGGAGAATTTCACCTTCTAGATTATTCTCTTTCAACTCTTTAATTTTACTCAGTATTTCATTCTTAGCATGAGAAAATGTTTTGTAGAGACAAGTCATATAAGAATTAACATTCAGGGATATCTTCGTTCGTATGAGAAAGCTTTCTTGTTTGTTGATAACTTGGAAAGTGTGTATTATTTCACCGTTTTGGTGAGTTACAGTTAAGTACAGCTGTGTGCACCTGGCAGTTAGGACTGCGTGTGGTTCGTATTGCGGGGCGGCATACCCATATGTGTCTATGTGCATCACATACATCTGGGAGCCCAGAGAGGATGTCACAGGGAGTTGCGAGCCTCTCCATGTGGGAGCGGGGATCAGAGCCCAGTTCTCTGAGGCATAGTGATCCTTAGCAGCTAAACCATCGCTCAGCCCTTCTCCACCCTTTTGCTCTTTTGAGACAGTCTCACTTGAGTCTGGGACTTGTTGTTTAGGCTAGACTGGCTGACTAGGAATCTGTCTATCTCCCCAGAGCTGGATGAATCAAGTGCATTTCATCACACCTACATTTTTTTTTCATTTTTTTTTTTTATTAACTTGAGTATTTCTTATTTACATTTTGAATGTTATTCCCTTTCCTGGTTTCTAGGCCAGCATCCCCTTAACCCCTCCCCCTCCCCTTCTATATGGGTGTTTCCCTTTCCATCCTCCCGCCATTACCACCCTCCCACCAAACAATCATGTTCACTGGGGGTTCAGTCTTGGCAGGACCAAGGGCTTCCCCTTCCACTGATGCTCTTACTAGGATATTCATTGCTACCTATGAGGTTGGAGCCAGGGTCAGTCCATGTATAGTCTTTAGGTAGTGGCTTAGTCCCTGGAAGCTCTGGTTGCTTGGCATTGTTGTTCATATGGGGTCTCAAGCCCCTTCAAGCTCTTCCAGTTCTTTCTCTGATTCCTTCAACGGGGGTCCCGTTCTCAGTTCAGTGGTTTAATGATGGCATTTGCCTATGTATTTGCTGTATTCTGGCTGTGTCTCTCAGGAGAGATCTACATCCGGCTCCTGTTGGCCTGCACTTCTTTGCTTCATCCATCTTGTCTAATTGTACACCTACATTTTTATGTGAGTTCCGAGAGTCAGAGTCAGAGGGGAGCCTTTGTTTTTATGCCAGAGCCTGTTTCACTCTGATCCATGTCCTCCATCCCACAAATATCTGTGACCAGTAGTTGTTGAATCCAAGGACTCGGATAACCCATGGATACTGACGGCCGACTATAGGTTCTCAATGTATGTATACCTGATCCCTGCTCAGCAGTGCTAGGCTTTAAACGGTCACACTTTGCCAACCCTGTCTCTGGACTTCAGAGAACACACTGATTTCCCCATCCATCTAACACGGAGATCTGGAACAAAAAGTAAAATGTGTGCTCACTGCTTCTGTAGCCGACTGCCAAGAGTGAGCGGTGTGGCCAGGTCTGCAGCACAGGCTCCCTCCTTTGGTGTAGCTAAAGGAGACTGCTCTGTAGGCCAGAGTCCACTTATGTAGAGCACTAGGGGAGAGGAGGAGCATGACTGAAGAGAGTCATGGATTCCCTAAGAAACAGGAAGGAACTCTTGAATAATTCTCCTGGTCAGCAACACTATGATGTAGTTAATACTAGCATCCATTTTTTCCCTATACATAAAATTGGCATCTGAAATCAAATGATTTTTACCTGCCAAATCTGAGGTGCAAACAATGACTGTACAGAGAAGAGTTGGTTTGAACTGTGTGGTCATTGCCATCTGATGGCCTTAAGAACCTTTGAGGTTAGAGGAAAGTTGCCCACTTGTTGAGTTTCGGTTACTTTTGCTTTGTTAAGATGTTATATGTCTGACTCCTTTACCTAATAACTCATCTGATAGGTAAGGTACCTTCGAGGACTCTTAGCCTTCGAGTCATCTCTCAGCCCCCACAAACCCCATGCTTGTGAATCCTAGGTTACGACGACATTGTGCGTCCTTCAGTTTGGCGGTGTAAGTTAGTGTTAGGCGGTAGGCAGTGAGGGAAAGCGTGTGCTCTCTGCAGTTGCTCCACAGCACTCTAAGAGCCGTTGGTGTGTCCGTGGTCCTACATACACAGAAATGGCTGTGCAGTCCCTCCCTCCTCAGAGGTGGCTTGCGTGGCTTTGGCTTCAGGAGAAAGACAGAAGAAGGGAGAGGTTGTTCATAACTCACTGCAGTTGGTGAGGTCACAGGAGTGAATGTACCGGGAGTGTGAGCAGTGTGCATGTTATAAGTATGGGTTCAGAGCATATTTTACATATTCACTATTCAAGAGAATTCTCTTACTTTATACGGAGATACAAAACCTATGGATTTGTGCTTTATTTAGTGTTCGGACAGGTATTGGAAACACATTCAATATGAAGAATATAATTATGTTTGAAGAAATAATATGAAACATCATGCAATTATCTGCAGTATTTTCTTACTGATCTCATTTCATTCTACTCCTCTTAACTTCTTCCTTTTCTCATCCAATTATTGTACTTTTGAAAAATAAAAAGTTCCTGTGTTAGTCAGCATGGCCATTAATACTGTTTAGAGAGTGTACAGAAAGATCTGTGCACTAGAATGGTAGCAGTTTTCACCTTGATTGGTAAATTCCTGTTCTGTTTGGAAGACACACAAAGCTCCTTGAGTATAGGCAGACTGACCATGCTTGCATCCACCGACCAAGAGGAGGCCAGCATCTTCAGCAGCTGAAGTACTGGCTCACATTTTCTGTTAAGGGACAGTGCAGACATGGGAAGGAGGAGGACGATTGACTGAGTGCCCATTAGGGCACAGGTTTATGTTGTAAATGTGCAACCAGAATTTTCAGTGCGGGAAGAAGCATGTGTGTATGTCTAGCATGGTGTAACCCCAAGTAAATGGCAGTGTTGCCAGTGCTGTTCTCTGCCCGCAGTACAAACGTGTGGCCAGCGTTGGTGCAGACTGCACTTGGTACTGAAGGAGCAAGACTGGAAGAGATCCCAGTGCTGCTTAACTCCTTTGTGTTTGAAACTTGCTTAAAACAAGGGGTGGTGTGATTTACAGCACACCAGGATGGCTGGCACCTCTGGAACAAGGGGTTGTAGGGTCTCAGGGCTGCCTCACCTCTTGGTAGGCCATGGTATCTACACACTGTTCCAGAAGTATTCCCAGAAATTTACCCTGAGGGTACAAACACTACAGGCATTTGGCTTCGTAAAACGCCAATTCCCTGAAATCCAAGTGACCGACCACATGGAGAGAGTTCCAGATCGTAGGTGTGTGGGGGACCGGGCTCCTTGTGCCAGCAACCTTACGCATTTTCCCACATGCTAGTGCCATGGCACCTGCTGCGGTGAGTGCAGTGAGTGCCCGACGAGTGGCCAAGTGTTGTTGCCAGCTCTGATGACACCTCATTTGAGAGTGGAGAGCGGAACTGGGCCAAGAGTGTGTTCACTCCCTCCTCCAGTGTGAGCAGTGGTGTCAGTAAAATGTCCTTGGTGTTTACACACACACACACACTCACATGCACATCAGTGCTACCTCTCCTAGGTCTTCAGGAGTGACTCTACTGATAATCCTCAGAGGGAGGGAGTGATGATAGATATTAGTATCCAGCACAAGCTCATGGGCACCCCGTAAGCCTTCCTTTTCTTGTACTGTGATAGAGGGCGAGGAAGCACTTTTCCTCCCAGCATTGCTGAAATCCAGATGCTTCTCATAGCCACTGTCTGGCAGCTGTCACAGCGTGCTGTCATCACTGCACCACAGGCCAGAGCTGCAGAATGAGTGTCACAGGTTTGCAGAGAGGCCGAGAGACGTCCGCCAAGCACAGAACACTGCCTTTCAGACACTTTTGATGGCGTGCAGATGGACACTGTGTGAGAAAGTGTAGATTTTGACAGCTCAGGACTGCAGAGTAGTCCAGAAGAATTAGACACTCAAAAAGTTATAGGACTTTCCTGTGCAGCTTAGTAGAGCTTTTGTGGTTCAGAGAATGACACCTTGAGAACTTGTAAGTAAATCTGAGAACATTATTCAAGTAGTACAAACAAATGCCTTGTCTCGGGGCTTTCCTCTAATGAGAAGTGGAGTAAGCGTGCCTTTAAGAGACGACACCTTAGGGTCAGAGGGAGCTCAGTTGCCACAGTTGTCCTTCCTTCTTATCTGTGCTGCTCTTGAGAGGGTAAAACTGCTATTAAATGTCCAGTGCTTGTTTCCTAGTCACTCACTTAGCAGCTCCTGGGAGGCAGGCACTGTGTCCAACGCTGTAAGTACTGGGTGGGCAAAGCCAGTCTCTCCTTAACAGAGCTTATGTGCTGGAGGAAATGCTGAGCATTGCTGGCTGGCGACAGACGCTGAGGAAGTAACATTTGGGACATAGGGTCACAGGCCTGCAATCCTACTACCTGGGAGGGAGTCAGGAGGATCAGGAGTTCAGGGTTATTTTCTGCTGCATAGAGAGTTTAGGCTAGCCTTGGGTACAACTGGAAAGACGGGAAGGAGAGAAAAAGAACAGGAAGGGGAAGAAGAAGAGAAGGAGGAAAGGGAGAAGAATGAGAACAAAAACTAGATTAAGTGCCAGTGAGTACTGTGGCTACTGTGCATGCCAGGCTGTTCAGGATGGTGTCTGATAAATGAGAATTAAATAGGACCTGGAAGGAAATAAGGGAGCAGTCGTACTGTGATCACGACTCGGTGTCAAACTGTAGTTGCACAGACAGAGGATAGCGTCAGCACCCTGAGGCTAGACTGCAGCTCACTAAAGCACAGGAGTAAGGTGGGACTAGACAGGAACCAGTGACGGGGGAGGACGAAAGACGGCTGCCGCCTGCTTCAGCTAGTGCTGCTGTGAGGGGGAGCCACAGGCGGCTGCACTTGCACTAGGAGCAGAGTCTTAGAGCTGGGATCCCTGTGTGCCTGCTGCAGGGTCTCCCACATGGGAGCAGCAAGGCCTGTATATGGGGAATGAGAACTTCCAAGATGAGAGATGTTGGTGTCTTTGACTCGTGTGATAGTCGCACTTCAAGACGAGCAGATGGTGTCATCCTAGCTGTGGTATTGAAATCATAAGTAAATTAAAAAAGACTGCAAAGTAAGGTGTATTCTGTCAATGTTGCTGAGATTATGTAGTTAAGGATCAAATGGCAATGAGTTAGAGTTGAGAAAAGGAGAGGTTTCTGTGCACTGGCGTGACACACACACACACACACACATACACACACACACACACACACACACACACACACACACACACACAAACCTTCAGAGAGAAAAGAGCAGAAGTAGGACCAAGCAGTAAAAGAGCAAGAAAAAGACTGGAGCTGGAAAAGTTCCCCAGAAGAGTTTGAAGACAAAATTAAGAAAATCTGAGCACTCATCATAAAGAGAAGACTAACAGGGGACAGTGTCAGAAAACACGGAATTAATTCATATGGTCCTATAGCCAGCTACAGGATATCGACCCAGGAAGAGAGACCCACTCAAACTCAAGGACATAGAACTGTCAAAGAAGGGATACAACAAAATTCTCAGTATTAAAGATACTGAAAGAGGCTCAGAGGCACCACATGTATGAAGGAATGCAAATGCACACTAAGGCACGTTGTACTCATCATAGTGCCACACTAGAAATAAAAATATGGGAGAAGTAAATACATGAAGAGTGGAGGTGCACGGCGGCTTTCACCGTGTCGAGGTGAAGGACAACGTGCTCCAAGGCTTGTGTCTCGGTTACTTTTCTGTTGCTGTGATAAGACACGTGATCAAGGCAACTTGCAGGAGGAAGGGTTTACTTGGGCTTATAGTTCCAGGGTGAGAGTCCACTGTGGCAACCGGCAACAGGAGCAGCTGACAGCTCGCATCTTGAGCCTCAAGCAGGAAGAGGAAAGAGTAAATAGCAGTGGCACAGCCTTTACACACTCAAGCTCACCTCCAGTGACACACCTCCTCCAACAAGGCCACACCATTTGAGCCTTCCCAAACAGCACCACCAACTAGGAACCAACATTTAAATAGCCAAGACTACAGGGCAGTTTGCATTTAAACCGCCACGGCTAGCAATGAGGTTACATGTAGTGAGATTCACACACTGTGGTCAATGTACTGGGCTCTCAGGCAGCGTAAGAGAGGAGCCATTAGTAAGTGCCTAGAACCTCTACAACACATGTTTACCAAAACTAGCCTAAGCAAAACCTCTGAGGCAGTGCCAAAGTTTGCTTTGGGCGGGAGATCTTCATTTTATGATGTTTGCATAATCTCCTGCTAGATAGTTTCCTGTGACAGGAATATTTTTTTCTTCAGTATTAGTTTTTTCAATCTTGATTTGTCAAATATCTCCACTTCCAACAAGTCTCTGGGTAACACACATCATGAGTAAAAGAAAGCTTCAGGGGTCATGTAAGGCTATCACTGAGCTGAGACTGCTTCTCACTCAAAATGAGGTTCCTGAAGGCACATTCCTGGGAAGTGAGTAGACAGGAGAGATTAGCAGGAGTGCAGTTCAGAATGTGGGGCTTGGGGTGGGAGCTGGAGAAGAGGACAGGGACAGGAGGAAGACAGTGGTACCATAGCATCAGGACATAGAATAAAGGAATGTCAGCCTTAAATCATGTCTTCAGCCAAACTGTCAGCTCATGACAGTTTAGACACACACTGTCTGAAAACATTCACTTCCCAAGCATCTCTTCCCAGAAACTATCAGACGATGTGGTTTAAATTCAGTGGAATCTAGTAGGCATTCAGTACCTAGTGTATGCTTAGCGTTTTATATATATATATATATATATAAAACTATCTTGTAAATATTTATAGTTCTGAGCTGAGCTGAAAGGTTCAGAAAACAAAGGTGAATTCAATCAAAACCCAGGCTTTGCTCTCCATAACCTCATTTACTATCTGGGGCGATGCAGACAAATATCTGTGCTCGAGTGCTCATAAAGTTAGCGGGGATTTGTGCCATGACCACTCAGCTCTGACTGGAAGAGGGGCTTCATACAAACTGTTCGGGGTATCTCTCATAAAATAAGTCAAGTTTCACAACCATGTACAGAGAGAAAAGTGTTGTAGTCAGTACAGAATGTAGCTAGGATTTAATGGAAAACACAAGACATTAAGTGACTCAGGCTGCCGAAGTGCAGGAAAGGAATGAATGTTGTGTCAGGCTTCTGTGCGGGGCGCGCTGTGAGGTTCGCCCTTTGCTCCTGAGGCTTACTGGAAGACAACTAAGGAGAGGCCTTTTCTGAAAAATCTTTCAAATTGGCTGTGTTTTGCCTACCAGATGGAATCATTGCTGGTTTTAATGTATTTTCTCTCTTTGGCCCCTCCCTGATGGCTTGGCATAGACTATGCACACAGTAAATGTTTGTTACAAACATACTATTAGAGAATTCAAGAAAGAGGAAGTGTCTTAGGCTTTCATTGCTGTGAAGAGACACCATTACCATGGCAACTCTTATAAAGGACAACATCTCATTGAGGGTTGCTTACGGAGGTTTAGGTCATTATCATCATGGAGAGGAGCATGACAGCATGTGGGCACACTGGTGCTGCAGGAGCTGAGAGGTCTACATCTTGATCTGAAGGCAACAGAAGGGACTGACTTCCACACTAGGTGTAGCCTGAGCATAGGAGACCTCAAAGCCCACCCTCACAGTAACACACTTCCTCCAACAAGGCCATTCCCTATGGGCCAACCATTCAAGCACGTGAGTCTATGGTGGCCATACCTATTCACGCCACCACAGGAAGGGTGTACTTGTTCGCAGGGAATAAGCAGGAAGCTGAGTTGCTATTAGAGATGAGTCTCAAGGGCAGTGACACACTTTTGCAACTTTAGCACTTGGGAGGCTGAAGCGGGAAAGTCAGGAGTTCTAGAAACACTGAGGGGTAGAGGTACATGCTATAAACATGGAATCCTGATACTCCATGAGTCTGAGGCAACACAATCAACATTTGTAAAAGAGCCAAAGAAAAGAGAAGGAAGAAGGAGGGAGGAGATACACTACAGAAGACCATGGAAAAACATTTTGATGAGACTGGGATAGGACCAATAGTTAAGAGTTTAAGAGTGGGGGGGGGGGTGAGGCTGGAGAGATGGCTCAGCGGTTATGAACACTGACTGCTCTTCCAGAGGTCCTGAGTTCAAATCCCAGCAACCACATGGTGGCTCACAACCATCTCTAATGGAAATCCCTGGTGTGTCTGAAGACAGCTACAGAATACACACACACACACACACACACACACACACACACACACACGAGTGGGTGGGTGAGAAAGTGATCAGGCCAGTGTGACCTTTGAACAGTGTGGCCAGAGCTGAGTGTGTCTTCTTTGATTGTCCCACTATATTCTGGGTGTCCTAGGTCTTCTTCCTGCTTCATTGATGTTCAAGTGATGAATGCCTTTTCCTATTACTATGTTCAGTGGGTCTGAAAAGTAGCAAATTCTCATATAATCACTAGAAATGATTAGTAGAAGGACTGACTCACTCATTAGTAGAAGGTACTTGAGCTGGACAACAGTGTTGAAGGAAAGGGATGAATAAGGCAGCCGAGTTTTACAGTTATGAGCAGGTATGTCGTCACAGCAGAGAAGAAAGACACCACTGTGTTGGATCAGCACTATTCTACTTCCTTAAACTAAGAAAAATATTCCTTTGGCGCACTGGGGTGGGGGTAGTTAGCTCATGTGAGTTACTTCTCATCATGTTCCCCCGAAGTGTCAACTGAGTACAGCCTCGAGAGTCTGTTCTAAGGTCAGTGTCTTACTCCACAAGTAGAGAGTCGTGTGCTCCACTTCACTGATATTTCAGGAGGTGACAGGTTGACATTTTCATTAAGTCCTATAATGTTCTATTAGTTATGTTCTTATAATTCATACTTTTGAAAGTCCGGGGGAATCTAGCAGCTATCCGTAACAGTATATACATTCTTTTCTGTAGCCTTCACTGAGCTTTCCTGCATAGAATGTGCTGATAAATATTACTGATCTGGAAATACTTAAGGTAAACATTTGTGAGATACACTTTAACCCATGAGCTTTAACTAAATTCCACTGGCATATGTGTGCATATCAGAGGAATTCCCTCTGATAGTTCATGGCTCTTTTCTTTTTTAAATCTGAAAAAGATTTAAATGTATTTCTCGGGCTAATGTGACACTGCTCGGGCTGTGTGTTCCTTCAGTCATCCTGATGGGACTGTAAATACCAAACAATAAGCTTCCCCTTTCTAAAAGTAAAATTGTGATTTCTCAGAGGAAGCCAACCTACTCGTGGCTTCTTGTTACCTCAGAAAATCCTGGAGAGGCCAGGTCATGCAAACCCAGATCCCAAGAGAGGTTGGGGTGACTGTGGACTGTGTGTCCCCTCCGGCTGGCCCATGTTCTGTTATGCCCATCGTAATCTCACAGGAGATGTGGGATTCAAACCCAGTGTTTTAATAGGAGAGAGCCATGCTTGTTTGTTTTCATTTCTTCACTGCAGTTTTTACATTTGTGAATCTTGGAGCTGTCCTCCATTTCTGTTGCTGTGGTAAAATATTCCTATAAGAAGCACCTTATAGAAAAGAGTTTCTTCCATCTCACAGTTCCAGGTCATAGCCCATCATATGGGGGATTCAAGTCAGGAACTTAGAACAGCTGCTCACCTCAGGCCCGTGGTCAGAAATTGAAAGAAAGAAACATACTCATGCTTCTTGCATGCTTGTGTGTTGTGTTCAACTTGATTTCTCCATTCTTAACCAGGTCCAGACTTCCTTCCTGGGGAATATAACACCCACAGTGGGCTATGTCTCCTTACCAGCTAACTAAGACACTCCCCCAACAGACATGCCCTGTCTGCTTTACATTTTACAGGTCCATCAGGAAGGCTGTTGGACAGTTCTGTTATAACACAAATCAGTATCACAGTCCAGTGTAGATTATCTCTCCCTGTCTTAGTTAGGGGTTTACTGTTGTGGACAGACACCATGACAAAGGCATCTCTTATAAGAACAACATTTAATTGGGGCTGGCTTACAGGTTCAGAGGTTCAGTCCATTATCAAGGTGGGAATATGGCAGCATCCAGGCAGGCATGGTGCAGGAGGAGCTGAGAGTTCTACATCTTCATCTGAAGGCTGCTAGCAGAACACTGGCCTCCAGGCAACTAGGATGAGAGTCTTAAGCCCATGCCCACAGTGACACCTACTCCAACAGGGCCACACCTTCTAATAGTGCCACTATATGGGCTAGTGAGCATATACAAACCATCACACTTCCTGAGACTCTCTCTACAGGTGACTCTAGGTTGTGTCAAGTTGAAGGTTAAAGCTAACTATCGCAACAGTTAATTTAAAATGTTTGTTGTTGTTTTGTTTTTTTTAAAGATTTATTTATTTATTATATATAAGTACACTGTAGCTGTCTTCAGATGCACCAGAAGAGGGCATCAGATCTCTTTACAGATGGTTGTGAGCCACCATGTGGTCGCTGGGATTTGAACTCAGGACCTCTGGAAGAGCAGTCAGTGCTCTTAACCGCTGAGCCATCTCTCCAGCCCATTTTGTTTTGTTTTTAAGATATATTTCTTTACTTAAATCTCAAATGTTATCCCCTTTCCCGGTTTCCTGTCCATAAGCCCCCATCTCCTCCCTTAAAATATTTAAAACATTGCAGACCAGAAAGCCTGTCTGTCCCTTCCACCTTTGCGGTAGTTTGACCATGTTCTGTAAACACAGGCTAATGCCTCCACTCTCCTTGAGTGGTTGCTTTGACTTCTTAGTTCTGCTTTATTGTTTGTTCTCCAGAAGTCAGTTCTCAACCCAGCAACTACTGCGAGACTACTGTTCCAGTGGTTTCTGTGTGCCTGGGCAGCTGAGCGTGGTGGTAAATCTTTAAATGAGTTTATCCTTTTCTACGATTGAAGCTCCTGACTTCTTAACACCACCACTTTCTTCCCAACCCCAATGCATGGGCCTTTCTGACAAGCTTCAGGTTTTCTGCAGTGCTTTTTTGCTCCCAAACTTTAACTATAACCTCGCTAAAAGCAGTGCAGTAACTCCACAGACCAGATTAATGAGTCCATCTCCTCAGAGTGTCAGGACACAGGTGAAACAGACAAATGCCAGGATGTGACATGAATTCTAGTCCAGTTCCCCACAGAATCTGAGGCTTCACAGGCACTGTCTGCACTGCCCCTGTCTTCATTGGCATCCCAGTCCTCTGAGTCTGTTGATCCAAACTTCCAAGTGTCTCCTCCAGCCCACTTCCAAAGCCTTATGAGCTTTGTGGCTAAGTTTAGTTGCAGCCACAATGAAACTTTTCTAGTACCGGTTGCCAGCTTTAGTTGGATCCTTACAATGACAAGCATCTGTCATAGACAACATCAAGGAGCCTCGTTTGGCTTAGTTTGGAGTTGCCTAGGCTCTAGTCCACCATAGTAGGAAGGGTGTTGTGGCCCAGAGGAGCGGTGTGCAAGCAGGAACGTGTGGCAGAGGCTGCTCACCTCAGACAGACAGAGAGCTAAGAGAGGCTGGCTGCAAAGGCCCAACCCTGGACCTCCTACAGTCCACACCTCCCACAATCCTACTACCAGCTGAGGCCAGCCTTCAACACAGGGCCTGAGGGGGACATTTCTTATTCAGACTATTACAATAGAGTTCTTTGTGCATTGAAAATAGGGGTTTTCTTGTTCTGTCTGCAGTTAATATGTGCAAGAAGAAGAAGAATGGAAAATTGTAAATCTATTCATAAAGTGTACTTTTGAAAATTTCACTCGTTTCTTACAATTTTGAGTTGGGGAGAGAGAAACTACCTTGTTTAGGCACACTTGTCAATTTTATTTTTGACTTACTGCTTTGAATAAACACACTGGAATGCGGCCAACATTTCAGGTGGCTGAGTGCTAATTTTGTTGAAATTAGATGGAAGAGCTATTCCTGCCAATTTTCCATTAAATTATGCAAAAATTTGACTTTGTAAGACAGAGCTAGTTTAAAAAAAAATGAGAGTCCTAATTTTCTAGTTAGTAAGACCATCAAAAGACTAATTATTCTCATTTTAGCTTTTGATTTTTGTTTAGGAAAAAATATCAGAAAAGCAAACTGCAGTAAAAATGAGTGCTTCTTTTTCTCATGTAGCCGGCGCGTCGACTTGAGGTGTTAAAGGATGGAGTGTTTGTGACTTTTTCTGATGAAGCCGGTGAGCCCCAGAAAACACTGAACTTTCTCTTGACGAGTGGTAGTTATTGAATAATCGCTCACACGTGGGCAGGGGTGGAATTCGGAGGGCTATCTTTCAACTAATCCTCAAGTGATGGAATTGGTATATCTCTGATTTTCTCTTAGCCTTCTAGGGCTTAGAAGGAGGAGACAAAAGTGATTGTGGGAACTAAGGGGGCCCACGAGGCCACACAGGAAAAGAGACCTTATCTTAAGCAATTAATCAAGAGACTCATATTATGGGACAATTATTCACAGTTAATTTTAAAATAACTTTAAAGCTTGGGTCTTGAGGTTTTTCCCCTCAGTTTTGTCAAGGTCATTGAGACAGTTAGGCTCAGGTGCGGTTCAGACACTGCATCCTTGAGAGCGCACTGTGAAGATGTTATGGTAGACAGACAGCATCAGTGCAGGTGTGGCTTTGCGTCCATGCTGTGCTCGCTAGCTGTTCAGACAGAATGAGATGTGGTCCTGGAAATAGACAGCCGCTCTCCACGGGGATTCCGAGGTGCCCTGGCCTCTGCCCTCTACCCTCTGCCTTCTCTAGCTCTGTAGTCAAGTTCATGAAGTTAGGTCAGCGTGTGCAACTTGTGGTAATCGATGGCCCCTCACGCTGGCTTGGTGACTTTGTGTCTATGTCGTGTCATCTAATAATGGATTTCCAGCTGACCGTGGTGGTTCAGGCTGACCAATCAGCTCCCACTACTAAGAGTTTAACAGGGTAGGTTCATGTGTCTCATTTTTTCTTGTTCTCAGAGAAGTGAGCACTTGAAGATCTGCCCACAGCGTCCTCTGCCCTCCTCCTCAGCTGGTTTTCCTTCCTCAGGTGACAGTGCACTGCTGATGCTGACCAGTGGCTCCCTGTAGGCTACAGGCGCTCTCTAGGTAGCTTCTTCCCTTCCCCACGGCCCAGCCAGTGCTGCCACTCTGGCACCACCGTGTGACTCTTACCCTCCTTCTTCCCTGGCTTGTCTGTTCGAGCATCACCCAGGGTCACATTTTACTCTGTCTGGTGACAGCTGTGGTATCACTTGTTTGGTGATTCTATCACCAGCCTGTCCCTCTCCACAAACATTGCCCTATTTTATTGGCTTCCCAGCCCTTAATCACTGTGAATTAGCTTGTTGTTTATTTGTTACCTCTGCTCTCCTAGTAAATCTGTGAGAACAGAGCCCTTGCATTTTGTGCACTTGGCTCTAAATAGCAAGTCCCTTACACAGACCACTTGCTTGGGAAAGATCAAATCTCAAAACCCAAATTCCGGTTTCTCCTGAACACTTGTCAGTTGTCAACCATCGCAAGGTGGAGAAATAAGCTTGGCCATCAGCATCCCTTGGGACCACCTGTAGCTATTATGGTTAGCAGTGGGTAGTGAGTTAGTTCCTGACTCTGAGTCTTAGCTGGGGAAATAAACAAGAATGACATCAATGAGCAGCAGCCTTATAATGTCTGTAAAACACCCAGAAAGGCGATGTTAAGCTTGAGTTTTGCAGAGTGAGAGAAGCAGGCCCAGCTGAGACAAGTGTTCCTTCAGGAGAAAAACAGAACGTAAAAGACCTCGCTTTGTTCTAGAATTTGGGGGAAAAATGTTTTTTCTCATGTGGTTTGAGCAGAGTACTCTGTATGAATATTCCATGACTTAATCTAAAATGTATCTGTTTGAATTTGGACAAACATCTAATCCAGGTATGTCACCATTAAGTGTATGATGGCTGGTTTTAGTTCTAATTTTCAACTAGATAGAACCTGCAGTCACCTAGGAGACAGGCTTCTAGACTTGCCTGTGGGGGATTATCTCCATGGTGTTGATTAAAGTGGGCGGAGGCAGGCACACCCACTGTAGACCTACCATTCCCCAAGCAGGGGTCCTGGCCTGTGTAGGAATGGTGAGAGTAAGCCAAGCACGAGCTGCCTGTGGTCATCACTCTTGACTGACCAGCTGCTGCTGCACGCTCCAGATGCCTTGCCTTCCCCATCATGATGACTAACCTGGAACTGTGGACTAAGTTAAAGCCTTCCTCCCCTAAGTTGCTTTTGTTGCACTGATGAAGTCATATTGATACAACAAGCAGTTGGGCTTTACTTGCAAATTCTGTTTTCATGGATTTGCCTACTCACTACAGCCACTTTTAACCCCAGAGTACTCAGTGACATTCCAAAAAACTACTGGGGCTGAAGAGATGGCTCAGCAGTTAAGAATACTCTTCCAGGGGACCCAGAGCTGATTCCCAGCACCTACACGAGTGCTTATAACCTTCTGTAACTCCAGTTCTGAGGATCTGATGTTCTCTTCTAGTTTCTGTGGGCCCAAGGCACACATGTGCACAGACATAGAGACTGCCAACACAACCCACACACTTAGAATAATAAATTAATTGATTCTAAGTATTGACTTACCTGTCACTCCAGACTGCTTTTGACCATCCTTCTGCTTTCACTGAACAAGTGTCTTTTCACATTCTATGCAAAGTCTGTGGCTCTTGTAGAGCTCTGCATGCTGCCTACTGTCCTTAAGCTCAAAGGCTGTGACGTACCTTACAGAAAATATGCCCAGGTGGGGTAAGCTCCTGTGAAGCCCAGGTTATACTGCTGTTGGGAGTGCAGGGTTCCTCTCCGATGTGAATTAAGTCAGATCCTTAAGTGGACTGCATGTTGCTGGGTATGCCTCTGCATGCCATCACTCAGGGGGCTGAGGAACGAGGATGGAGGTGAGTTCCAACCAGCAGGAAAGACAGAGGGAGGGGGAAGATGAAGAGGAAGGGTAGTGGCAGCAAAGGGAAGGAAGGCACATAAGACAAGATTATACATCGATCGTTTGATGAAAATGTGACCAGAGATTCGCAGGAACTGGATTCTGTATGTTCCATAGGAACAGTACTTACAGCAGATTATAGAAGTGATGACAGCTGATTGTTTATGATAATGTGAATACTGGCAATGATGTTGGTAATGAGAGCTCATTATGCACATATGTGTAAATATGTAGTCAAATGTTACTTCATGGAACTTGAAAGTTTACTGCGTTCAAACAGCAGCTCTATTGCTCACAATGTTGCAGAGTCACAATTAGGCCAGCTTGGCCCAACTGTGGAATTCTGCTGGATGTGGCTACCTAGGCTGGCTCAAATGACTGTGGTTCAGCTGGTGATCTGTGGCCTCCCTTCCATTTCTGGTGCTTTGACTGGTGCTCTAGGCTCTGCTGTTCTCATCATCCATCAGGCAAGAGGACTAGCTAGCTCCAGAGGACAGTGCTTTCCAAGCCTCTGTTTATGTCACATCTGCCAACCTTTGACCCCTGACCAGCTGTGCAAGTCAGATGGCCACCCAGACTCAAATAGGCTTCTGTCTTGATTAGCATTGTATTGGCCATCGATGCATTTGTGGAGGGGAAGAACCTCTCGTTTCTTACAGTTGAGTTTATGAATTAAACACTTGACTGGGTTCTATTTTTAAGATTAGTTCATTGGCTACTGATGGAAGAGAGAAGCTTCCTGGACTTGATTTTTCTCCTAGAGACTCTTGCCATGCTTGCATGTCAAGCCCTTTTACCCGCTGAGCCATGTGGCAGGCCTTGGGCCAGGGTTGGTTTGTTGTTGTTTGTGTTTACCTGTGCTTTGCTTTGCTGTTACTCAAAAGCTGCATAGGTGCTGCTGTCTTTGAGCACAGATTGTCAGAAAAGGAAGTAGTTCAGAAAGACGAGGAGGCCACGCAGCCAGCCACGGGCAAAGGCTGTGATCTGTGTCTCCGCGACTGCAAGATGGTTACTCTCCTCCACTAGTTTCTTTCTGATAGATGAATAGCTAGTTTGTCTTGTAGGACTGGGGAACAGTAGTAAAATAGGCTCTATGAAGCCAGAAGAGGCAACTGCCATTTTTTGTCTTGGAAAACTGTGCCCTGTGGGCAGCCTTCCAGTGTGACAAGTTTAAGTGAATTGTGACATGGCGAGTGGTGAGTATGTGGGGCTTGATTATGAATTTGATTCACATCAAGGCCTTCCATTCTGGATATGGGGTCTCAGCTGTAGCAAAATTTATTCTGAAAGACTTAAAGGAAGATGATTAAAATATTAAAGATACTGACGTTGTCTGGAGATCTACTTGTATTTATTTCTTGTAAAAAATCCACAATATTACCATAGCTGGGCCTATTATGCTATTGTAATCCTAGCTGAACAGAGAAGGGTGATTAACGATAGCAATTTATTGTATCTGAGGAGGAAAGAAAATAGGAGATGTTGTCGTTATCATAAATCATATCATAAATAACCAAAAAGAAGTACTCGGAAAGCCTGTGTGGTGTCAGCAGCCAGCGCTTTCAGGCCCGTTAGCCAGGATGTAGCCATAGAAACCCCAGAGTCATATTGTTATCTTGGTCTTGCTGCAGTTATGTGATACAACAGTATTAACATATAGATTAGGCCATCTATAATGCTAGGTGTCATTTCAGGTTGGCTGGCTTAGATCGCATTTTAGGTTTTATTGTGCAGAATGTTAGTGGAATGGGGCTTTTTTACAGGTCAGTGTGTGTGTAGGTATTCATAACACATCCTCACTATTGCTAAATTTATCGTGTCATTGATTGGCTGTACTCTATGAATTGTCATAGCCTAATTGTCTTGTCTTCGTTAGTAATTTTTTTAAGTAAGGTTAATTTTTTTTAAAATACAAACCCACTTGTATGTGTTAAGTTGAGTGTTAAAAGGGTTCTGATTTTGATTCAATTACAGACAGGACAGTTTGAAAATATTGTATGTAGTAATATAGTTGTAATTAAAAATGTTTAGTCTCGACGAAGGGATAAACTGTTGAGATGGATTACAGTGAGTTTGGCTATCACTGCTCCTCTTTCTGAACCTGATCTTTTAACAGCACCGCGTGTCCCTAACTTATTTAACCATCATTGTCCATCAGATTGTTTCAGTTGTGTGCCATCTTCTCTGTCCTATTGGCCCCCAAAAGTAGGCTCACAGCCTTTGTTAGCTTCTTTGTCCTTCACAAGGTTGAAAGCAACAGTTTAAGCCCCAACCTTTCTCCAAAGCCATAACGAAGTAGAGTTCTAAGCACCATTCTGGGTTTCCAATGGCCTTGTGTCCTGATATTTCAAGACGAGCTGTGGTCTGCCCTTCAGGTCATTCCTTATGCATAGTCAACTATGCATCGAGAGGTCCTTAGTAGTTATGACATTAACCCCTCATCAGGGGTCAGAGGCCATGCTTCTATTCCACAGATGAATGGGTCTTGGGGAGATTAAATGGGCTCTGCTGAGTTCAGTTGTGTCCATGGGGAAAACCCAGCCTCGGTTTCAGCATGGTTCCATTTCTAGTCGGCATCTCCATCCCCACTCGCTGCCTGTCCTCTCTATGTCCCGTGTTCAGATCTCTGCTCTGACACATCAAGGATACAGGTGATTCCGAAGGTCAGAGGCTGGGGCTTGCTCATCTGACCTTGTACCCCTAGTCCAGCACAGAACTGCTTACACTGACACACAGCAGGTAATTGAGTCATTGAGTCACCTCCAGGAACTCGTGAAGATAAGTACATCTAAGATTCAAACAAATGGGAAGGTAGTCTTTACTGGAAAAAAAGAAATAATTCCGCTGATAAAGGTAATATTAACACACCCCTTAACGCTATAACCTAGAAGAATAAGGCAGAAGATTACCAGTTTGAGGCCATCCTAGGCAACCTAACAAGAACCAATCTAAAATTTAAAAAGATTCCACACAAGTAATGTAGCTTTAAATATATTTAATTTGGGGGAATATATGTGGGTAGCATTTTATTGTCCTTTTAGTTAAAGTTTAAAAACAGAAGTGTGTTTTCTGCCTGGTTGGAGAACAGGCCACTGCAGTTAAGAGTTGCATGCGTCTGTGGAGTTAATGAGATAAAAAGCTTTCATGCCATGTGCAAACAATTTCCTCTTTTTCCTAATGTCTACTAGCTTTTTAGATTACAGTGTTTCTTTAAAGGCATTTACTGTTCTAGTTAAAACGATATTTTGTTCTAAGTCAATATTTATCATAGCTTAGAATTAACATCCCCAAGTCCTTGCGGTGTGTTCAGACCTCCTTGTCTTGTTTGGTGGAGCAGCATGTTTTTTTCATTATTCCTCGGAGAAGTGTGGGGACTGGTGGTTATTTGTGTTGTCAAGGAAGGAAAATCACAGAGAAGTTTGTACTGTCCTGCCCTCTTCAGCATTTGTGATGTTAAAGAGATGGACATTGCTGTTGTTTATGCGTTTTCCTTTTGTATAATTTAAGAGACTCTGCTCCGTCATCCATATTGCTTCCTATTATTTTCTCTTGTAATGCTGCTGCAAAAGCACTCCAGATGTGTCAGTCAACTTCCACTCCAGATGTGTCAGTCAGCTCCCACCACTGTAACAAATGCTTTGGTAAGGAACAAAATGAGAGACTTAGGTCTGCTCACCATATTAGAGATTTCTCTGGGTCAGTTGACTGTTGCTTTCAGCCTGTGGCAGAGCAGTACCTCATGGTCGGAGCACATAGCAAAGCAATGACCTCATGACCCAGGAAACAAAAGCAGAGAACAAAGAGACATAAGAGTCCACATT